>NC_041724.1:19254892-19257498 GCF_900700375.1 Denticeps clupeoides | reverse complement strand
TTCTTACAGACTAAAATAACTTTTTTTATTCTTGTACAGCCAAGTTCTGGTATTCAATTCTTCTTTATGACACTACGTTCATATTTATTGTCAGGTTGTATTGGTGTTTGTTCCTTCGATAGCTCAGCTGGTAGAGCGGAGGACTGTAGTTGTATCTGCCTGTAATCCTTAGGTCGCTGGTTCAATTACCGGCTCGAAGGAATTGTTTTTTTTTATAAAAGTCTGAAAAATATAATTTTTTTAATCCTTCCTTGTCCTGGATGCGAACAGGGGCAGTGGGGTGTGAGTTCTAAAAACTATCAACTAGATCAACCCGATACCTTTAATGTATTCTTGATTTAAAAGCATTTTGCTTACTAGAAAAGATTTAGTTGGACAGCCAGACCTGGCATAATGGCAAGTTTTTACAACCCTTCCTTGACCGGGAAGAGAACCCAGGCAGTTTGGTGAGAGCCCACTAGACCACCACGCACATTTATCAAATTCCTGGTATTAAAGGACTTTTTTTTTTAGAAAAATGTGACAGAATTAATAAATAAAACCTTACAAAATTTTCCCTGACCGGAATCGAACACGGGCCGCGGCTGTGAAAGTGCCGAATCCTAACCACTAGACCACCAGGGAGCCTTGGTTAATTCAAAATTTAAAAGTGTCTTGCTGACTAAAAGACATTTTGTTGTACAGCCAAGGCCTGGCTAAATTGCTAATTTTTTCAACCCTTCCTTGACCATGACGCGAACCCCGGTAGCTGGATGAAAGACCTGAATACTAACCTATAGACAACCAGGCACATTCAACACATTCTTGGTTGAAAAGCTTAGATCGCTAGATCAATTCCGGCTTGAAGAAGGTTTTTTTTTAAGCAAAAATCCTGAAAAGCATAAAGGGAAAATCTTACAAAACTTTCCCTTTAAGGACTTTTTTTTTCTGCGAAAAAATCCTGAAAATAATTAATAAATAAAACATTACCAACTTTCCCTGACCGGGAATCGAACCCGGGCCGCGGCGGTGAGAGCGCCGAATCCTAACCACTAGACCACCAGGGACCTTCTGACTTTAACTGATTAAAAAAGATCTGTCACTATTTTAGTTGTTTTGTTGTAAGTGGAATCCATTAAATTTTTTTCTTACAGACTAAAGTAACTTTTTATTCTTGTACAGCCAAGTTCTGGTATTCAATTCTTCTTTATGACACACGTTCATATTTATTGTCAGGTTGTGTGGCGTTTGTTCCTTCGATAGCTCAGCTGGTAGAGCGGAGGACTGTAGTTGTACTGCCTGTAATCCTTAGGTCGCTGGTTCAATTCCGGCTCGAAGGAATTTTTTTTTTTATAAAAGTCTGAAAAATATAATTTTTTAATCCTTCCTTGTCCTGGATGCGAACACGGGCAGTGGGGTGTGAGTTCTAAAAACTATCAACTAGATCACCCGATACCTTTAATGTATTCTTGATTTAAAAGCATTTTGCTTACTAGAAAAGATTTAGTTGGACAGCCCAGACCTGGCATAATGGCAAGTTTTTACAACCCTTCCTTGACCGGGAAGAGAACCCAGGCAGTTTGGTGAGAGCCCACTAGACCACCACGCACATTTATCAAATTCCTGGTATTAAAGGACTTTTTTTTAAAGAAAAATGTGACAGAATTAATAAATAAAACCTTACAAAGATTCCCTGACCGGGAATCGAACCCGGGCTGCGGCGGTGAAAGCGCCGAATCCTAACCACTAGACCACCAGGGAGCCTTGGTTAATTCAAGATTTAAAAGTGTCTTGCTGACTAAAAGACATTTTGTTGTACAGCCAAGGCCTGGCTAAATTGCTAATTTTTTCAAACCTTCCTTGACCAGGACACGAACCCCGGTAGCTGGATGAGAGACCTGAGTCCTAACCTATAGACAACCAGGCACATTCAACACATTCTTGGTTGAAAAGCTTAGATCGCTAGATTAATTCCGGCTTGAAGAAGGTTTTTTTTTAAGCAAAAATCCTGAAAAGCATAAAGGGAAAATCTTACAAAACTTTCCCTTTAAGGACTTTTTTTTTTCTGCGAAAAAATCCTGAAAATAATTAATAAATAAAACCTTACCAACTTTCCCTGACCGGGAATCGAACCCGGGCCGCGGCGGTGAGAGCGCCGAATCCTAACCACTAGACCACCAGGGACCTTCTGATTTTGACTGATTAAAAAAGTTCTGTCACTATTTTAGTTGTTTTGTTGTAAGTGGAATCCATAAATTTTTTTTTTACAGACTAAAATAACTTTTTTTATTCTTGTACAGCCAAGTTCTGGTATTCAGTTCTTCTTTATGACACACGTTCATATTTATTGTCAGGTTGTGTGGTGTTTGTTCCTTCGATAGCTCAGCTGGTAGAGCGGAGGACTGTAGTTGTACTGCCTGTAATCCTTAGGTCGCTGGTTCAATTCCGGCTCGAAGGAATTGTTTTTTTTATAAAAGTCTGAAAAATATAATTTTTTTAATCCTTCCTTGTCCTGGATGCGAACACGGGCAGTGGGGTGTGAGTTCTAAAAACTATCAACTAGATCACCCGATACCTTTAATGTATTCTTGATTTAAAAGCATTTTGCTTACTAGAAAAGATTTAGT
>NC_041724.1:19152392-19249892 GCF_900700375.1 Denticeps clupeoides | reverse complement strand
TTACAAAACTTTCCCTTTAAGGACTTTTTTTTTCTGCGAAAAAATCCTGAAAATAATTAATAAATAAAACCTTACCAACTTTCCCTGACCGGGAATCGAACCCGGGCCGCGGCGGTGAGAGAACCGAATCCTAACCACTAGACCACCAAGGACCTTCTGACTTTTACTGATTAAAAAAGATCTGTCACTATTTTAGTTGTTTTGTTGTAAGTGGAATCCATAAATTTTTTTGTTTACAGACTAAAATAACTTTTTTTATTCTTGTACAGCCAAGTTCTGGTATTCAGTTCTTCTTTATGACACACGTTCATATTTATTGTCAGGTTGTGTGCTGTTTGTTCCTTCGATAGCTCAGCTGGTAGAGCGGAGGACTGTAGTTGTACTGCCTGTAATCCTTAGGTCGCTGGTTCAATTCCGGCTCGAAGGAATTGTTTTTTTTATAAAAGTCTGAAAAATATAATTTTTTTAATCCTTCCTTGTCCTGGATGCGAACACGGGCAGTGGGGTGTGAGTTCTAAAAACTATCAACTAGGTCACCCGATACCTTTAATGTATTCTTGATTTAAAAGCATTTTGCTTACTAGAAAAGATTTAGTTGGACAGCCCAGACCAGGCATAATGGCAAGTTTTTACAACCCTTCCTTGACTGGGAAGAGAACCCAGGCAATTTGGTGAGAGCCCACTAGACCACCACGCACATTTATCAAATTCCTGGTATTAAAGGACTTTTTTTTAAAGAAAAATGTGACAGAATTAATAAATAAAACCTTACAAAGATTCCCTGACCGGGAATCGAACCCGGGCCGCGGCGGTGAAAGCGCCGAATCCTAACCACTAGACCACCAGGGAGCCTTGGTTAATTCAAGATTTAAAAGTGTCTTGCTGACTAAAAGACATTTTGTTGTACAGCCAAGGCCTGGCTAAATTGCTAATTTTTTCAACCCTTCCTTGACCAGGACACGAACCCCGGTAGCTGGATGAGAGACCTGAGTCCTAACCTATAGACAACCAGGCACATTCAACACATTCTTGGTTGAAAAGCTTAGATCGCTAGATAATTTCCGGCTTGAAGAAGGTTTTTTTTTAAGCAAAAATCCTGAAAAGCATAAAGGGAAAATCTTACAAAACTTTCCCTTTAAGGACTTTTTTTTTCTGCGAAAAAATCCTGAAAATAATTAATAAATAAAACCTTACCAACTTTCCCTGACCGGGAATCGAACCCGGGCCGCGGCGGTGAGAGCGCCGAATCCTAACCACTAGACCACCAGGGACCTTCTGACTTTAACTGATTAAAAAAGATCTGTCACTATTTTAGTTGTTTTGTTGTAAGTGGAATCCATTAAATTTTTTTCTTACAGACTAAAGTAACTTTTTATTCTTGTACAGCCAAGTTCTGGTATTCAATTCTTCTTTATGACACACGTTCATATTTATTGTCAGGTTGTGTGGCGTTTGTTCCTTCGATAGCTCAGCTGGTAGAGCGGAGGACTGTAGTTGTACTGCCTGTAATCCTTAGGTCGCTGGTTCAATTCCGGCTCGAAGGAATTGTTTTTTTTATAAAAGTCTGAAAAATATAATTTTTTTAATCCTTCCTTGTCCTGGATGCGAACACGGGCAGTGGGGTGTGAGTTCTAAAAACTATCAACTAGATCACCCGATACCTTTAATGTATTCTTGATTTAAAAGCATTTTGCTTACTAGAAAAGATTTAGTTGGACAGCCCAGACCTGGCATAATGGCAAGTTTTTACAACCCTTCCTTGACCGGGAAGAGAACCCAGAAAGTTTGGTGAGAGCCCACTAGACCACCACGCACATTTATCAAATTCCTGGTATTAAAGGACTTTTTTTAAAGAAAAATGTGACAGAATTAATAAATAAAACCTTACAAAGATTCCCTGACCGGGAATCGAACCCGGGCTGCGGCGGTGAAAGCGCCGAATCCTAACCACTAGACCACCAGGGAGCCTTGGTTAATTCAAGATTTAAAAGTGTCTTGCTGACTAAAAGACATTTTGTTGTACAGCCAAGGCCTGGCTAAATTGCTAATTTTTTCAACCCTTCCTTGACCATGACGCGAACCCCGGTAGCTGGATGAAAGACCTGAATACTAACCTATAGACAACCAGGCACATTCAACACATTCTTGGTTGAAAAGCTTAGATCGCTAGATAATTTCCGGCTTGAAGAAGGTTTTTTTTTAAGCAAAAATCCTGAAAAGCATAAAGGGAAAATCTTACAAAACTTTCCCTTTAAGGACTTTTTTTTTTCTGCGAAAAAATCCTGAAAATAATTAATAAATAAAACCTTACCAACTTTCCCTGACCGGGAATCGAACCCGGGCCGCGGCGGTGAGAGCGCCGAATCCTAACCACTAGACCACCAGGGACCTTCTGACTTTAACTGATTAAAAAAGATCTGTCACTATTTTAGTTGTTTTGTTGTAAGTGGAATCCATTAAATTTTTTTCTTACAGACTAAAGTAACTTTTTATTCTTGTACAGCCAAGTTCTGGTATTCAGTTCTTCTTTATGACACACGTTCATATTTATTGTCAGGTTGTGTGGTGTTTGTTCCTTCGATAGCTCAGCTGGTAGAGCGGAGGACTGTAGTTGTACTGCCTGTAATCCTTAGGTCGCTGGTTCAATTCCGGCTCGAAGGAATTGTTTTTTTTATAAAAGTCTGAAAAATATAATTTTTTTAATCCTTCCTTGTCCTGGATGCGAACACGGGCAGTGGGGTGTGAGTTCTAAAAACTATCAACTAGGTCACCCGATACCTTTAATGTATTCTTGATTTAAAAGCATTTTGCTTACTAGAAAAGATTTAGTTGGACAGCCCAGACCAGGCATAATGGCAAGTTTTTACAACCCTTCCTTGACCGGGAAGAGAACCCAGGCAATTTGGTGAGAGCCCACTAGACCACCACGCACATTTATCAAATTCCTGGTATTAAAGGACTTTTTTTTTAAAGAAAAATGTGACAGAATTAATAAATAAAACCTTACAAAGATTCCCTGACCGGGAATCGAACCCGGGCTGCGGCGGTGAAAGCGCCGAATCCTAACCACTAGACCACCAGGGAGCCTTGGTTAATTCAAGATTTAAAAGTGTCTTGCTGACTAAAAGACATTTTGTTGTACAGCCAAGGCCTGGCTAAATTGCTAATTTTTTCAAACCTTCCTTGACCAGGACACGAACCCCGGTAGCTGGATGAGAGACCTGAGTCCTAACCTATAGACAGCCAGGCACATTCAACACATTCTTGGTTGAAAAGCTTAGATCGCTAGATAATTTCCGGCTTGAAGAAGGTTTTTTTTTAAGCAAAAATCCTGAAAAGCATAAAGGGAAAATCTTACAAAACTTTCCCTTTAAGGACTTTTTTTTTTCTGCGAAAAAATCCTGAAAATAATTAATAAATAAAACCTTACCAACTTTCCCTGACCGGGAATCGAACCCGGGCCGCGGCGGTGAGAGCGCCGAATCCTAACCACTAGACCACCAGGGACCTTCTGATTTTGACTGATTAAAAAAGTTCTGTCACTATTTTAGTTGTTTTGTTGTAAGTGGAATCCATAAAATTTTTTTCTTACAGACTAAAATAACTTTTTTTATTCTTGTACAGCCAAGTTCTGGTATTCAGTTCTTCTTTATGACACACGTTCATATTTATTGTCAGGTTGTGTGGTGTTTGTTCCTTCGATAGCTCAGCTGGTAGAGCGGAGGACTGTAGTTGTACTGCCTGTAATCCTTAGGTCGCTGGTTCAATTCCGGCTCGAAGGAATTGTTTTTTTTTATAAAAGTCTGAAAAATATAATTTTTTTAATCCTTCCTTGTCCTGGATGCGAACACAGGCAGTGGGGTGTGAGTTCTAAAAACTATCAACTAGATCACCCGATACCTTTAATGTATTCTTGATTTAAAAGCATTTTGCTTACTAGAAAAGATTTAGTTGGACAGCCCAGACCTGGCATAATGGCAAGTTTTTACAACCCTTCCTTGACCGGGAAGAGAACCCAGGCAGTTTGGTGAGAGCCCACTAGACCACCACGCACATTTATCAAATTCCTGGTATTAAAGGACTTTTTTTTTTAAGAAAAATGTGTCAGAATTAATAAATAAAACCTTACAAACTTTCCCTGACCGGGAATCGAACCCGGGCCGCGGCGGTGAAAGCGCCGAATCCTAACCACTAGACCACCAGGGAGCCTTGGTTAATTCAAGATTTAAAAGTGTCTTGCTGACTAAAAGACATTTTGTTGTACAGCCAAGGCCTGGCTAAATTGCTAATTTTTTCAACCCTTCCTTGACCATGACGCGAACCCCGGTAGCTGGATGAAAGACCTGAATACTAACCTATAGACAACCAGGCACATTCAACACATTCTTGGTTGAAAAGCTTAGATCGCTAGATTAATTCCGGCTTGAAGAAGGTTTTTTTTTAAGCAAAAATCCTGAAAAGCATAAAGGGAAAATCTTACAAAACTTTCCCTTTAAGGACTTTTTTTTTTCTGCGAAAAAATCCTGAAAATAATTAATAAATAAAACCTTACCAACTTTCCCTGACCGGGAATCGAACCCGGGCCGCGGCGGTGAGAGCGCCGAATCCTAACCACTAGACCACCAGGGACCTTCTGACTTTAACTGATTAAAAAAGTTCTGTCACTATTTTAGTTGTTTTGTTGTAAGTGGAATCCATAAAATTTTTTTCTTACAGACTAAAATAACTTTTTTTATTCTTGTACAGCCAAGTTCTGGTATTCAGTTCTTCTTTATGACACACGTTCATATTTATTGTCAGGTTGTTTGGTGTTTGTTCCTTCGATAGCTCAGCTGGTAGAGCGGAGGACTGTAGTTGTACTGCCTGTAATCCTTAGGTCGCTGGTTCAATTCCGGCTCGAAGGAATTGTTTTTTTTATAAAAGTCTGAAAAATATAATTTTTTTAATCCTTCCATGTCCTGGATGCGAACACGGGCAGTGGGGTGTGAGTTCTAAAAACTATCAACTAGATCACCCGATACCTTTAATGTATTCTTGATTTAAAAGCATTTTGCTTACTAGAAAAGATTTAGTTGGACAGCCCAGACCTGGCATAATGGCAAGTTTTTACAACCCTTCCTTGACCGGGAAGAGAACCCAGGCAGTTTGGTGAGAGCCCACTAGACCACCACGCACATTTATCAAATTCCTGGTATTAAAGGACTTTTTTTTTTAGAAAAATGTGACAGAATTAATAAATAAAACCTTACAAAGTTTCCCTGACCGGGAATCGAACCCGGGCCGCGGCGGTGAAAGCGCCGAATCCTAACCACTAGACCACCAGGGAGCCTTGGTTAATTCAAGATTTAAAAGTGTCTTGCTGACTAAAAGACATTTTGTTGTACAGCCAAGGCCTGGCTAAATTGCTCATTTTTTCAACCCTTCCTTGACCATGACGCGAACCCCGGTAGCTGGATGAAAGACCTGAATACTAACCTATAGACAACCAGGCACATTCAACACATTCTTGGTTGAAAAGCTTAGATCGCTAGATTAATTCTGGCTTGAAGAAGGTTTTTTTTTAAGCAAAAATCCTGAAAAGCATAAAGGGAAAAACTTACAAAACTTTCCCTTTAAGGACTTTTTTTTTCTGCACAAAAATCCTGAAAATAATTAATAAATAAAACCTTACCAACTTTCCCTGACCGGGAACTGAACCCCGGGCCGCGGCGGTGAGAGCGCTGAATCCTAACCACGCGACCACCGGGGACCTTCTGACTTTAACTGATTAAAAAAGATCTGTCACTATTTTAGTTGTTTTGTTGTAAGTGGAATCCATTAAATTTTTTTCTTACAGACTAAAAAACTTTTTTTATTCTTGTACAGCCAAGTTCTGGTATTCAATTCTTCTTTATGACACACGTTCATATTTATTGTCAGGTTATGTGGTGTTTGTTCCTTCGATAGCTCAGCTATTAGAGCGGAGGACTGTAGTTGTACTGCCTGTAATCCTTAGGTCGCTGGTTCAATTCCGGCTCGAAGGAATAGTTTTTTTTATAAAAGTCTGAAAAATATCATTTTTTTAATCCTTCCTTGTCCTGGATGCGAACACGGGCAGTGGGGTGTGAGTTCTAAAAACTATCAACTAGATCACCCGATACCTTTAATGTATTCTTGATTTAAAAGCATTTTGCTTACTAGAAAAGATTTAGTTGGACAATCCAGACCTGGCATAATGGCAAGTTTTTACAACCCTTCCTTGACCGGGAAGAGAACCCAGGCAGTTTGGTGAGAGCCCACTAGACCACCACGCACATTTATCAAATTCCTGGTATTAAAGGACTTTTTTTTTTAAAGAAAAATGTGACAGAATTAGACAGATTAGACCTGAAAAGACCTGAATACTAACCTATAGACAACCAGGCACATTCAACACATTCTTGGTTGAAAAGCTTAGATCGCTAGATTAATTCTGGCTTGAAGGTTTTTTTTTAAGCAAAAATCCTGAAAAGCATAAAGAAAAAAACTTACAAAACTTTCCATTTAAGGATTTTTTTTTCCTGCAAAAAAATCCTGAAAATAATTAATAAATAAAACTTTACCAACATTCCCTGACCGGGAATCGAACCCGGGCCGCGGCGGTGAGAGCGCCGAATCCTAACCACTAGACCACCAGGGACCTTCTGACTTTAACTGATTAAAAAAGATCTGTCACTATTTTAGTTGTTTTGTTGTAAGTGGAATCCATTAAATTTTTTTCTTACAGACTAAAAAACTTTTTTTATTCTTGTACAGCCAAGTTCTGGTATTCAATTCTTCTTTATGACACACATTCATATTTATTGTCAGGTTGTGTGGTGTTTGTTCATTCGATAGCTCAGCTGGTAGCGCGGAGGACTGTAGTTGTACTTCCTGTAATCCTTAGGTTTCTGGTTCAATTCCGGCTCGAAGGAACTGTTTTTTTTATAAAAGTCTGAAAAAATATAATTTTTTTAATCCTTCCTTGTCCTGGATGCGAACACGGGCAGTGGGGTGTGAGTTCTAAAAACTATCAACTAGATCACCCGATACCTTTAATGTATTCTTGATTTAAAAGCATTTTGCTTACTAGAAAAGATTTAGTTGGACAGCCCAGACCTGACTTAATGGCAAGTTTTTACAACCCTTCCTTGACTGGGAAGAGAACCCAGGCAATTTGGTGAGAGCCCACTAGACCACCACGCACATTTATCAAATTCCTGGTATTAAAGGACTTTTTTTTAAAGAAAAATGTGACATAATTAATAAATAAAACCTTACAAAGATTCCCTGACCGGGAATCGAACCCGGGCTGCTGCGATGAAAGCGCCGAATCCTAACCACGAGACCACCAGGGAGCCTTGGTTACTTCAAGATTTAAAAGTGTCTTGGTGACTAAAAGACATTTTGTTGTACAGCCAAGGCCTGGCTAAATTGCTAATTTTTTCAAACCTTCCTTGACCAGGACACGAACCCCGGTAGCTGGATGAGAGACCTGAGTCCTAACCTATAGACAGCCAGGCACATTCAACACATTCTTGGTTGAAAAGCTTAGATCGCTAGATAATTTCCGGCTTGAAGAAGGTTTTTTTTAAGCAAAAATCCTGAAAAGCATAAAGGGAAAATCTTACAAAACTTTCCCTTTAAGGACTTTTTTTTTTCTGCGAAAAAATCCTGAAAATAATTAATAAATAAAACCTTACCAACTTTCCCTGACCGGGAATCGAACCCGGGCCGCGGCGGTGAGAGCGCCGAATCCTAACCACTAGACCACCAGGGACCTTCTGACTTTAACTAATTAAAAAAGATCTGTCACTATTTTAGTTGTTTTGTTGTAAGTGGAATCCATTAAATTTTTTTCTTACAGACTAAAATAACTTTTTTTATTCTTGTACAGCCAAGTTCTGGTATTCAATTCTTCTTTATGACACACGTTCATATTTTTTGTCAGGTTGTGTGGTGTTTGTTCCTTCGATAGCTCAGCTGGTAGAGCGGAGGACTGTAGTTGTACTGCCTGTAATCCTTAGGTCGCTGGTTCAATTCCGGCTCGAAGGAATTGTTTTTTTTATAAAAGTCTGAAAAATATAATTTTTTTAATTCTTCCTTGTCCTGGATGCGAACACGGGCAGTGGGGTGTGAGTTCTAAAAACTATCAACTAGATCACCCGATACCTTTAATGTATTCTTGATTTAAACAGCTCATCTGCCAGATTATATCAGATTTGCATTTAGGCATCTAGACGTGGTGAAAACAATTTTCTGAAGTCCAAACCAGTCATTTGAATGGGGGTAAAAGAATATTTAAGTGATTTTGGACGAGGCACGGTTGGAGTTTTTAAAAACTGGTGATCTACTGTCATGCACAACCATATGTAGGGTTTACCAGGTCTGAAAAAGAGAAAAGATCCGGTTAGCAACAGTTGTGTAGACAAAAAGCCTTGTTGATGTCACAGGATAAAGGGCAGACTCAAAATGTCAGAACAACCAATGTATGTGGACAGTGTCGGGTAGTGACGGAATGCATGTACCGTTTAAATGAGTGATAATCAGAATACAGTTACTTTGTTAAAATAAATGTATTACACGGCTGTCTGATCTGCGCTGCCACCAGGACGACCATCTGCCCGTTCCAGAGCAAGCACAAGTGTGCGTAATAGTGCGCGTAACAGTGCCAAACGTTACCACAAAACATTCCATTTTCTCCAAGTACAGTATGAGTGTGAGGAATAATTAATTCATGCATTTTTATAATCATTTTTATAATAATTATCTCGGTATTGTTCACTGATAAGACTTGTAACCTCATTATTTAGTAAACGTAGTGTTTTTTTTTTTGCAAGCTTTTTCGAAAAGCAGCACCTCATATGTTTATGCCAATTGTTAGCCAATTATTGGATTTTTGGGGGGGGATTTAAGTTTTTCAACCAACCAGTTCAGCACTGACACCTTAGAGGGTTCTTGTAAATGGCCATGAAGTAGTGTTGCTGGGTTGCATTAAAACATATATTGTCTTGTGTTTAAAAAGATATGTGGTGGTCAGGTTTAAAGTGCATTTTGTCATTGTCACATCAAGTTTAAAATATCTGATTTGTATTGAAGGATCTTTAGTATTTTTAAGTTATTCGTGGAAGAGTAACATTGACAGTAAATGCCAAAAAGTATATTTAAATTTTTGATTTTATATATTTTTTTATTCTACTTTATTAACTAGAAAACTGAAGATTGGAGAATTATCAAAACAATTTAACATTCAGCTGGTAGGGTCAAAATGTGGTGTAATGAACATGTAAGCATGGATGCATCCAACCCTGGATCTCTCAGGGGGGGGGGGGTATTGTCCATGTAACTAACGATTGTAAGTCACTCTGGATAAGGCTGTCTGATAAATACCATAGATGTACACATAAATTAGTATTGCTGCTGACATGTCATCCCCTTATTACCACAGTGTACCCCCTTTTTGATGGCTACTTAAATACAGCATAATACACCAAGTCACAAAGCTCAAACCATCTCAGACTAGTTACTTGAACATGACATTGAGTTCGCTATACTCTACATTCACCAGGTCTCAATCCAAACAGAACACCTTCGGATATTGGCTTTGGATATCATAGACAACCAGCAGACAAATCTGCCGCAGCTACATGATGCTATCATGTCTGTATGGACCAATATATCTGAGGAATATTTCCACATCTTTTTGAGGCTATGCCATGAAGAATAAGGTGGTTCTAAAGACATAAGGTGGTCCACCCGAGTACTAACGAGGTCTACCTAATAATATGACCAGCGAGAATCAATCATACAGATAGAAAATCTACAAACAATGAAGCTCTTCAGCATCAGAAGGATAAAAAAATACAAATATACTGTAGAAATAAATAAATGAAACTTTAGGGCTTTAATATCAAAGAATTTAAAGTTGCAAGCCCCCTCCCTAAAAATCACATCCTTGATACGATTTCAGAAAATATGAAATTGTTAACATGAGAAATTTATTTGAAGTTACTTGATAATAATATTTAAAATCATGTCTATATATATGTCTGATGTGAACTATATTAAAAAGTGGTTAGAAAGTGTGTAGGTATATTTTTCAATATTATCATTACATAATCCATAGTGGAAAAACATGATTAAAAAGAATGTTGAAAAGTTTTTTCAATGTTCATAAATATATCAGTTTGATAAACAGAAGTCTGTGTGAGGTTCATTAAATAGAAATTATAGTTTGTTAACGTTTTTGTGTGGCATATCTTCTGAAAACCAAAGATGAGACACCTTTGGAGAACGGTTTGTTCACAAATCAGCATTATGATTAGTTTTATTTTGGCATGCAAAAGTCTGTTTGTGTGTGTGTGTGTGTGTGAACAGGTTATGTCCTGTGTCAATGGTGTGATGCTTCCTACATACCATTATGTGATGTATCTCTTGGAAAATGACTGATGGGATAAACATATTCAGTAAGTATATGAACAGTGTTTGCGTTGTATTAAAATTTGTATTTTGTTTAGTATGTGTTTTTCAATCCTTGAGTGAAAAACAAGGTTTCTATTTTAAAAGATAGTCTAAGGGTGTGTGAACTGTGGGTCTGTCATTGATATGAGGGGTCGTAAAACACCAACAATGGTCATTTTTGCAAACATCAGTTTCAAGAGAGCTCTAAATAGTAGTTGGTTATCTGCTGGGTGGTGAAGACCTTGTTACTTCCAATGAGGAGCGGTCACAAGCTGGGATAGTTTCAGAGGAAATTAACATTGTTAATAAATGTAGGATTTTATTTTCTGAAAAGAATCTTGAAAAAAAAAATTTCATGTTCATAAATATATCAGTTTGATAAACAAAAGTCTGTGTAATGGTATGCTGGCTTATAACCTCCCCACAACAGCCATAGTTTGTAAACAAGTGATAAGACATCTGTTTTTTTAAAGCTTGTCTAAGTGGTTATATGACATCTATGAATGTGAGAGGATGTGCGGGTGTCCATGGGGGAGAAATGAGGAGTGGGAAGGAAGGAAGGAGGTCATAAATTACGCGCAGGGTGTCCGGTGGAGAAGGTAGAAGGCTAGGAGGTCATAAATTACGCGCAGGGTGTCCGGTGGAGAAGGTAGAAGGCTAGGAGGTCATAAATTACGCGCAGGGTGTCCGGTGGAGAAGGGTTAAAGGGGAGAAGGTAGAAGGGTAGATGGTCATAAATCACGCGCTTTTTCCTTATGCCGATATGTCATCAATCCTTTTTGACATAAAGTATATTTTAATCACTACTCACCTGTTTCAAATGATGTGACAACCAATATAAGCCAGTTCAGAGAGCAAACAGGTAAAAGGTAGAAAGGAGAATGTCTGAGCATGGATAGAAGAAACAATGTGAGAGGACGAGTGCGTATGCGAGGTGGGTGATAACAAGAAAGAGGAAGAGGAGGAGGGCGAGGAAGAGGGTGGCAAGAAAGAGGAAGAGGAGGAGGGCAAGAAAGAAGAGGAGGAAGAGGGACACAAAGTGTGGAAATATCTGATGAAATACGAGCAACAGGTCATAGACCATGTTCTCGTCCATGTACTGACAATGAGGGAGGCAGGACTAAGAGTGCAACCCAATTTGAGCCGATTTTCTGTGTCCACCATAGTAAGGACATTCAGAGAAGAGAACAGGTACAGTATACTATATTTTTGTAATTGCAAATTGACTACTACACTATATGCAACTTACAATAGACATTTGTAAAGTTAATCACTGTATGTATAGTACTGCATGAATATTTGTTGTAACTGCACATCTACTTTTTGTAGAATTGCGAGGCTGCCACATGCAGGTGGAAGGACGGCTTTATTCACTCAAGAGCAAGAGGCTGTTATTACAGTCTAGGAGAGGAGGCCACTAATTTAAGCAGTGTTAAGAAAAAACAGGTCTCAGGTAGACATCTAGTGAGACTGAAAGCTATGGAGATAAAAATTGGACACTCCCCACTGCAGACAATACTATGGTGAAGATTTTAGTGGTAGCTGAGGCTGCGACTTCCAGCGGTGAGTTGAATGTTCTAAATGAAGACTCATCCACTTCATTTGTGATTGACACAACCTTCTGGTCTGCTCCAAGTTGTCCAGACATTTCACCAAAAAAGAAGACCTATTGTTATTTTTGCAGGAAGCATTGCAGGGGGCTGAATAAATCACACACACACACACACACACACACCACGTTTATTTGTAAAAAATGGAATCCTGTATGATTTTTGTTCCACGTCCCAAGTGTACACTACTTTGTATTGGTCATTCACATGGAATTCCAATAAAAAAGATTTATGATTTTGGCTGTAATGTGACAATGTGGAAAAGTTCAAGGGGGCATTGCTTAATTTGAAAGAAGCTCCAACACCACAAAACTAAATCTTGCTAAAGCAACCCTTGCAAGAATAATTGTTTTTAAACAATTATTCTCAGGAACTTCCAGGAAAGAGATTGTGCGACGCTTAATCAGGATGTATGACGCTTAATCAGGAGGTAAAAGGGACCAAAAAGTTGCAGTACGTCACACCGGACACAGTAGAAGCTCTGACTGAATTTGTTGAGTAAAGGAAAGACTGGGGTTCGAGACAATTTCCTAAATATTTTGAAGGGTAGTGTAGAGTGATGCCCTCAAAGAACTGCTTGATATTCTTTGCAATAAATAGTAATTCAAGTGATAATGTTTATTGATTGTGTGTAATATGTATTTTTGTACCTTTAAGTTTGTATTTTTTCCTTATAAGTGGTTTAAGGCACTGTGAGGTTTGTCCAGTCAGGAGGTTTCAGCAGTGATGAAACACTTTAGGAATCATATAGCCAAAAGGTCAGCTAGCCACAACCACTGAATGCAAGCAGTGCAAGATTGAGGAGGAACCTGTCTTAGTCTCTTATGTTTTGTACAGTGTGCCCTGCTGTCAGAAACCGGGGAGTCACAGTTAAAAGGAAGAACCAATGTGAATGAATGTACATACAGGACAATAGTTCAATAGTTTTGATAATCACAATATATATATATATTTTTCACGAATTGCCTTGTTTTATTTATCTTCAAAATTTTAATTATCTTCAAAAATAATCATTAAAATTCACTTTATTTTGCAAATTTTCAGACTTAAATATTATTCAAGGTTATGAAGAGTTAATAGCTTTCAGCTTGTAATAAAGGCCATTTGAAAATTCTCAGTTTGCTGCATGTCAGCAACACTTAATAAATAAGGTGTTTCTGATCAGGAGGTGTGGGTTTGAATAACTATTTCAATGGTATGTCCAATTAAAACATTTGTCCCTCTAATGCCGTGAAGAGGCGTTGTATTTGTGTAAAAGAGAGGTCTTTGTAAAAGGTGGACCTTGCAATCCACAATTTTGCAATTGGCGGAGCCTGGGTCTGAATTTAGAGTTATAGGCGGGACTTGTGTGCATGTTCCTCTATGTCCCTGTGTGCCACCATACAGTCAAGTTGTCATCTCAAGATTTATTTGGTGTATAGGAAATCTGAGTTGATATTCATGTTCTGTATACTTAAAATATATATTTTTGCTGCCTACAACCACAATGGGTACTGGTTTGGCGCTAGAGTCTTCATAAACCACAAAAAACAGTATGTGTGTGTGTGTGTGTGTGTGTGTGTGTGACTAAATAAACAGTATTAAATCATAAAAGGAAATTACTAGCAAAACCTTTTGGACTTCCCAAATCTCTATAGCTGGACCTCACTTATTGTTTAATGTTCTGCATTGTCCCAATAGAACTCACTCTTGTTGTCTATGCACAGACTTCCTGGTTTACGTTGATTAGATTTAAATGAATCAAACCAATACATTTTTACTTTGTATGTCTTTCTCTCATAAGTTAGAGCAGACTTTTTAGGTAAATGCCATTGAATTAAAATGTACACCTAATTACATTCTATCTTACCATACAATATTTATCATAAATTTACCCTGCTATATAAAATCCCGCCTATCAGCCCAAAAAAAAAAACCCGCCTATCAGCCCAATAACAGACGGTGAAGAGTTTAGCGTGTATGACGTTTTTTGACGCAAAATAAATTAACGAATCTAAAAAAAAAAAATTATTTATCAACCGAATAAATAGTCTTAGATCTGTATTATCTGACTCCAATATAGCTACCAAGACTATTCACTTTAGATGGGTAGTTGGAATGAAGAGGACAATAGGGACTGAAAGTTAGGGAGTTGAAAGTTGACTTAACGAATCTTGATCAGCAAAACAGTGGCCAGTTAGTAAATCAAGTATAATTAATAAAATAACTTTCTACCATGCGGATTTGCACTGACTGACAGGCTGATCACACCAGGGGCAGGGAGAAAGGAACTCTCTATGGTTCACACAAAATACCTGCTTACGTGGTATAGGATCAAGAAGTTCTTTAAACATACACAAATCTGGCGTGTTGCCATGTGATCAGAAAGTTCCCCCTATAATCAACAACTTTAGTTGACAGAATATTCTATAACAAGACTGGAGATTAAAGATATCAATATTTATATTTATTATGATACATAATCTTCACAGCTCTTACAGATATATTAAATACAGATATATAAAAATTGTCCAAAACAAGATAGAATGAAAATCAATCCAACATACCCAACAGATGTTACACACAGCACTGAATCAAAGAATAGGTAGCAGAGTTCTTAAAACCACAGCATGTGTGGGAGAGACTGAATGCAGTAACTCCCAGAACGGAATGTCACCTTCCCTTTTGTATCCTTGATCTGGGTCACTTTGGGGGGGTCACTATACGACCCCCTCAAGTGTTGGAGACCTTTGATGTTTATGGTTTGGTTTTAGTACTAACATATTTGTTATATCTGTTTAATTTATGTGACAGGGGACATTGAGCCAATGAGAATAAATCTAAACACGCATGTATTGTCTGAGGTGTCAGGATGTCCCCTGCTGGGACAGGCCTGGTCCTGCCGGGAACCTTACAATACCATACTCTTTGTATATTATAAATAGTTCTGTATGTGATGGGAATGGGGTAAACCCTGATAAGGCACATCGGTGAAGTGAAAACCATTTCATGTGACCACCTCTTGCAGCTCAATTGAGAGAATACCAAGAAAGTGCAAAGCAGTAATCAGAGCAAAGAAACTATTTCACTTATTTTACCTTTTTTGTTAAGTACTGTAAGATGGGACGTTACAGGGCCATGACGTTTCTGCATGTTTTTTTTGCATAGAGGTTCACCTCCGTTTTCCATATCTTTGTAAAATCACAAGAGGTGTGAAATGCCAGCCATTTGTTTTGAGATCCCCCTCCTCCCGTCTTTGTCTGCCACATACGGGAGACATCGGGGGCGTGACAAGACAAGCAAATTCTGATTGGTCTGTGACAACTTCCTGGCAGTCAAAAGAATGTTCACTTGTGGTCTCTGGACTTTTCATTTTCCATCGGGAACTGAGAGTAATCTTCCCATCAGTCTGAGTCTCTCTCTCTGCCTATTTTTCTCCTGGATCAGGTGATGTCTCTGAAGCTTGGTTCAGGCTTTTCTATCTTTTCCTCCTGTCTTTCATTTTGGTTTTCTTGAACATTGGAACCTTTTTTTACATTCAATATTCACATGTAACTACAACAATAATGAACAGTTTCTAATTTATTAACACCAGTTAATCCTTTTAACCTATTTGGTCATGCCTCTCTCTCTAACATCAAGTTGGAGTAATTTTTAATACAGTGCTTTTGTGGGTAGAGAGAGTTTATTCTCCACAGTTCTACAGAAAATAACGCCACGTGTTATTTCATCAATGTACAGTACAGGCCAAAAGTCTGGACACACCTTCTCGTTCAATGTGTTATCTATATAACACGTAAGTCACAAGGCGCCCCTCCTCCAGCATTTTCCTCCTCCCCGCCATTTCAAACTTGATTAAGGTAACTTGGAGCGGAGTAGTATCATGACTACCATATTCAGCTTTCTCGATTGCTAAAACACTATAACCAATCTTTTGAACTAAAATGTCAAAAAGTACACCCATTTCCCTGAACTATAAACACTATTCCCCTGCTTTAACACATGAGTCAGATTTGGAGAACTGTTACTGCAAAACTTTACACACAAATCCCTACATTTTTCAGTGCTTACACCATGTGGTCATTTGGAAAGCACTAGCATTCAATAATGTTAACTTAAGTCAGCACAGCTTGAGCTCAATTAGCACACAATTAACTAAGTGGAAACACTAGGAGTCAAAATTTATCATACACCAATCAGAAACCAAAGTCAGCTCATTCAGGTTTGAAACAATGGATCCAAAGAGATGCAAAGGAAGAGGTCAAGGAGGAGGAAGAGGAGCAGAAGGAGGTCTAGGACACCAGGGAGGTGGAGGAGGAGGAGGGAGAGGAGGATATGGTGAAGGAAGAGGGAGAGAAGAAGGACGTGGTGAAGGGAGAGGAGGAGAAGGAGGTCTAGGACACCAGGGAGGAGGAGGAAGACGACGGCGACAAGGAAAGGGAAGAGCAAGGGCAAGGAGACAAGCGGTCTCGGATGAAATTCGAGCCACTTTAGTTGACCATGTCCTTGTCCATGGTATGACTATGAGGGAGGCTGGGCAACGAGTACAGCCAAGTTTGAGTCGCTTCACTGTTGCCTCCATCATCAGAACCTTCAGGGAGGAAAACAGGTAGGTGTACTTGTAGTAAGACTGCTCTGTACAGTAACTTTTGAGTTACTAAACTCAAGTTTCTTGAGTTTCAGTATGTTTCCATTTATTTCCTGTAAAAAGGATGTGTGACAGTTACAGTAATGATTGCTTCTATTTTTTTTAGGACACAGAGACGACCACCTGGTGGAGGCAGGTTTAGGCTTTTGTCAGAGTAGCCAACTAACTAACTTGTTAACATGGTCATTGCCAATAATGTAATCCACCTGCGAGAGATTCAAAGGAGAGAGTGATTGAGGATGATCATTTTTGAGGGATAAATGCCATCAGCCTCTCCACAATTGACCACATCCTCCGAAAGAACCAACTCCGAATGAAACAGGCCTAATGCGTCCCTTTTGAACTAATCTCTGACAGAGTGAAAAACCAACGAGCGGAATATGTTCAGGTATGAGTTTTGATATTGTATGAAGTATTGTGTTTCATCACAGCATGGCAGTTTATGCTGCCATTTGTGCACTCTTGAACTGTGGTTCAGCGTAGCGATTTACTCTACTGTGTTGTGTTTTGCAGAGAATATTTGAGATTGAAGGACTGCCTGTTCCCCATGAAATTATCTTTGTGGATGAGGCAGGTTTTAACCTGACCAAAAGGAGGAGATGGGGGAGGAACATAATTGGCCATCAGGCTATTGTAAATGTCCCTGGTCAGCGTGGAGGGAATGTCACTACGTGCGCAGCCATCAGCCAACAAGGGGTGCCATGCCATTCTAGGACCCTATATGCTTCTCCTTGCTTTTCTTGATGGTTTAAGACAACATATGTTCCAGCTGGACTACAGGGAACCAGCACAGTCAGAGCAGCCTCACTACGTTGTTGTTTGGGATAACGTCAGCTTCCATCATGCTGCTCTGGTTCATGACTGGTTTACCAATAACCCAAGGTTTTCTAACATCTTTCTGCCTGCATACTCTCCCTTTCTAAACCCGATAGAGGAGTTATTTTCGGCATGGCGGTGGAAAGTGTATGACTGAGAACCTTATGTCCGTGTTCAACTCCTCCAGGCCATGGAAGAAGCCTGCCTAGACATATCAGCTTTTACATTTTTACATTTACAGCATTTATCAGACGCCCTTATCCAGAGTGACTTACAATTAGTAGTTACAGGGGACAGTCCCCCTGGAGCAACTTAGGGTTAAGTGTCTTGCTCAGGGACACAATGGTAGTAAGTGGGATTTGAACCTCGGACTTCTGGTTCATAGTCGAGTGTGTTACCCCTAGGCTACTACCATCCCAAAAGCGCACTTTTTCAGTGATTAGGCCATCTGATTTATCAGACGCCCTTATCCAGAGTGACTTACAATTAGTAGTTACAGGGACATTCTCCCTGGAGCAACTTAGGGTGAAGTGTCTTGCTCAGGGACACAATGGTAGTGAGTGGGATTCGAACCCAGGTCTTCTGGTTCATAGGCGAGTATGTTACCCACTAGGCTACTACCACCCAGCAGATGCATGCCAGGGGTGGATCTGGCATGCAAGAGGATTTAACCCCTGCCGCCTGGCTAGGGCCAATATAGCCTGTGATGTAGATGAGATTCTCTGGCCTGACCCAGACCAAAGACAGGATGCTGAGGTGGAATAATGTTTTTGGTGTGTGTTGTACTGTACATTAATAAAAATGTGCCACTATATATACACATTGGTTGAGTCTTGTGTTCATCATGTGAAAAGGTTTTTGAGGGGAAGAACCACAAGCAACATAACTTGCTAGTCTTGGAAATATTGTTTTTAATTTATTGCACCAATGTGTAAGACTATGTTGTAGTGTGTGTTTTTGAGGCCTTGTGTGTAATGTCTGTGGGCAAAGTTTGGCTTTTCAGCAAGAGTGAATGGTTTTGAGTATAGAGCTTCATTCTGACCTGAAAATACAATGTTTGGAAAATTGGGTGAGACGTTATGGATTTGTGTTTTACTGTTTTGAGAATACGAGGCATAGTTTCAAGAAATGTGTTTAAGCAATCGAGAAAAACTGTAACATGCAGAACAAGTCTGGATGTATAATTTAAGTTAGGGGGAAAAAAAAGCAAAGGGCTTGATATCAAGTGCAGAGAAGCTGAATAAGACGGAAATATTAAAAGGTCATATTAAACCAGCTATCCACGGAGTGTAAAGTTTAAAGATAAGGATAATTGTATAAGAAAGACAATGAAACTATTTACACAACACAAAACATCAGTGGACTACTTTCAGCGGCGGAGTAGTCTTTGACTGGACTTTCCCGCTGAGTCAGACGATGATTAATATGTGAGTTCCTAACATTTTAATGTACTTTAGAATTTGTGATACTAAAAATTAATAACATCCTAACGGTCTTGCTTAGTGAAAGGGGGAAAAAAAAATCCTGTTTTTTTCGTTGTATTTTGAATGTGTCGAATAATCGGTTGCTCATTTTTTTCGCTCCCTTCCATTTTGTGTACGGGAGCAGGTAAAAAGTGATGGAGCCGCATCTTTTGTAATCCTGTCTTTATTTTAGTTAGACCCTTAATCCATAGCACAACATTTAGCTAGGTAGTTAGTTTAGCATATAGCCTAGCCCCTAAACGTATACTGGAACGTAACCCTTAACAGAGTAGCCAACTAACTGCTGTTGACTTAGCTAAGTTCAAACATAAGAGTCCTCACAAAGGATAACGAAACAGAACCAGTCCAGCATAAGCCCATGTAACGCTTTTTTTCCCAAATCAGCCCGAGCGTGGCTCGAGCATGTGAGATCCTCTCGTGCCTCCAGAGGAACAGTCCTTAGTGGTCTCAGAGGGCTTTCAGCTCGACCGTACCCGATCACAGGCACAAGCCCTATACAAACAACACACATGCATAACAATACTCAGGGGAGAATATTGAACCTAGGATTTTGGTGACCACACGGTGCTTTTAACTTAAACATCTCATACACCTGTTGCTTCTCATCAGGTGCCTAGCAACCCAGCTAATGCTTTTACTACCTACAGCTGGGTTGCAGACTGGGAAGCAAAACATAAGCAAAGCAAATTCAAACTAAAGAGCGGCCTCTAGTGGACGAAACTCAGACATCACAGTAATCCTGTCTTTATTTTAGCTAACTGTGTATATTTCTGATGTTGTAGTGTTATATGTTAGTAGGTTAATGTTTAAACATTATTTAAGGCCATGACCACATGGGTATTTCTGAAAACAGGTTTTTCCTATGCGTTTTGGCCTTTCGTCCACATGTAAACTGCATTTTGGGACATTTACCTTTGGTACTGCTGTGTTCATTTGGTAGCTGTACTTGTCTTAAAGAAGTTTAATGATTAAAAGCTTGATAATTAGATGTAGGATTTAGTTTCTTCTATAGCTCTGGTATTTCAAGTCTGATACTGCATGTTAGTGTTTTTTTCCTGTCTATTTGGCTTGGCTTGTTGCTAAAATGATCTTTTTGGAGAAGACAAAATACTTCCTTTGCAGTGGACGTAAATGTGCAGTAAGTACTGCACATTTTGTGCTGAAAAGAGGGGCTTCTTAAGCATTAGCACTTAAAACATGAGTGCTGCACTCGAATATCACCACTACCGTGCCTTCATAAGGAGTGCCTGTGCATATTTAAATCTTTCAATTCACTCAAAGTTCACTTGTCACCATGGCACACTCAAAAGGACCTAGAAAACGTGGGTGAAACTGCTTTCCATTGTCAGCTGTGTGACTGGAGCCCGGCACTGAAGATGACTTTTTTTACCCATTTACAAAGACATTTGAAGCTGAAGCAAAATGTTTCTTGTCCATATCAAGGCTGTAACTTTCAGAGCAATGTTTATTCACCTTTAATGCACATAAAAGCAAAGAACATTAAGACCACAAGATGGTATTCAAACCTGAAGTTGTGTCACATAATGAACTTGTCATCGATTCTTAACATCTCTGATAATGCCCTGCAAGAAGTTATTGAGCAGATCAACCAAATTTATGTGCTTTCACAGCCATTGTTACACACTTTGGTTGGAAAAATACAAAATCAACACTGTGGAGATGTTGAGGACTCTTTAGTGAGTGAGATAGCTGAAGTACTTACTGACAATAATGTGCTCCTGAAATTCACTTCTACTGGGGGGGTCATTGTCAACTACTAGCAAGCGCACATCATACATTTCAAAAGAATTCTCAGTGGTAACACCTGTTGAGTTTGTCCTAAAAAATGACAGGCAGACAGTTGTGTATATCCCCATTTTAAAAATGCTGCAAACATTACTAAGCAATGGAGAAATTTTAGATAAGGCCATGTCACCTGAGACAAATTTGTCACAAGGATACAGATCTCACAGGGATGGTTCCCGGTTTAAAGACAATTCTCTCTTGACAGAGGAAGAATTCAGGAATGCTGTTTGCTTGTACATAGATGATTTTGAGGTGGCTAACCCCTTGGGAACCTCCAGAAAGAAACACAAGCTATGTGCCATCTACTGGGTACTTGGAAATCTACACCCTAAATATCGCTCCTCTTCATTCCATTCAGCTTGCTTTACTTTACTACAGCAGTCTCACCATGGTTATGGTGAAACTCTCCACCCTCTCATTAAGGACTTTGTTTTTCTTGAGTAACAGGGTGTATATGTTGAGCAGGTAGGAGCCAGCATAAAAGGCACCGTATTATTTGTTGCAGCAGACAATTTAGCTTCCCATTCATTAAGAGGGTTCTTTGAAAGCTTCACAGTAAGTCAGATGTGCAGATTCTGTATGGCTCATTTCAACCAAGAACAAAACAAAATGACAGACAGGTGCAAGATATATTGCAGGATCCTACCATGGCTCAACAATATGGTGTTATTCAAACAGGTTTGAATAACATCTTGTGGTCTTAATGTTCTTTGCTTTTCCCCACTTAGTGAAAGCTTGGAACATTTTCATGTTGTCAATGGTTATCCGCCAGACCTTTTGCATGATCTTCTGGAGGGTGTTCCGGCTGAATTGGCCTTGTGCTTGAGGGAACTAATATCAAAGGGATACTTCTCACTTGAAACCCTGAATGTGGCTATTAAACAGTTTCCATATACATTTTCAGACAGAACAAATCCAACCTCAGCTCATCGCAAAGAACTTTGCTTCCAA
This sequence comes from Denticeps clupeoides, assembly GCF_900700375.1. Taxonomy (NCBI): domain Eukaryota; kingdom Metazoa; phylum Chordata; class Actinopteri; order Clupeiformes; family Denticipitidae; genus Denticeps; species Denticeps clupeoides. The sequence continues at coordinate 19,228,140 of NC_041724.1, read as the reverse complement.
AGCAACAATTGGAGGAAATGGTCATGAAAATTGGACACTCCTCCGCCTTCTGCCACTACTGATAGGTCCTTACATTCCTGAGGGGGATGAAACATGGGAGGTTTTAATGAACTTAAAAGATGTATTGGAATTGTCAGTGTCTGCAAGCTTCTCAGGAGTCTGTTTGCTTTCTTGACTGCAAGATTGCAGAACCCTGAATTAATTCAAACTTTTGGTCCATTGTGTGATGTGTGGACAATGCGTTTTGAAGGCAAACACAAGTTCAAGAAAGTTGTGCGTCACATTCACAACTTCAACAACTTTACCCCTTACTTTAGCTCTCTGACACCAGCATATGATAGCCTTCCATTTAGCTGCCGCCTCCTTTTTCAAGCTTTTTCTCTGTCTCAGGAATAACTACCAGAACACAGTCCTTGTAGCAGCTTCTGTTTGCATAGATGGCATTAGGTACAGTGCTGATATGGTCATTTCCATTGGATCGTGCTCAGGGCTCACAGATTTCAGACAAATAGCAAAGATTGTGGTGATCAATACAGACATAATATTTGTCTGCAGAATCATGGTATAATGAGCATACAAGCTCTGTAGTACCCATTTGCCCACCTTCTGTCACCCAGTTGTCTGAAATAAATGTTCTCCACTTTACAGAGTTGGAGACACGCAACTTGTAACACTTAAATGTCACATATTATGCTAAGTGATTCAAACAGTTATCAAAATGGACCAAAGATTGTTCTCTTATTTAGTCAACTTCCTTATCTTCAGTAATGATGACTCTCAGCAACAAAGTGCAACTGGTGGATAAACTTTCACTGCAGTATGAAGATCAAGACCTTGATAATGCCCTCTGCAATTTGACTAAAATAACTGATTTACCTGAAAGGGCTACACTCAAAATCATCCCTCTTATGACTCAATTTAACCACATTGTCATCACCCAGCACAACATCAGTGTCACGTCCGTGCCGGCTCCGCCCCCCCCCAACACGCTCACCCTCCCCAGAGTATTAGACTGTGTGTCCGTGTCTGCGTGTCATGTCGTGTAGGCGCGGGTGCCCGGGTAAGTCCCAATTCCCTAGTGTGCACGGGGCGTGTCCCTTTTCACAGTCCTGGGTCGTGGGTTCCTCAACACGTCCCCTCTCCAGGCTCCTTCGGCACGGCTAGTGATCCTCATGGGCTAACGAGCGTCAGGTGCGGCTGGTTTAGTCTAATCCGCCTCATTATAAAAGACCTGCGTGATCCAGAGTCTACAGAGCGATTCTCCAACACCAGTGTTGCAAAAGCACTGATTAGCAAACACCCCTGCCTCACTGAGCCTAGACCACACAGATGGTATGGCTGGAAAAACAGCCTTAAATTTAAGATGGCCAATTATCGCACAAAGCTTCGAAAAGCTGGATGTGAGGATGTAGCAATCAATGGAGGCAAAAGAAGTAAAGGCAACCCAGGAGAACCCTCAAGCAAGAATATCAAATGGCCAAAAAGGAGGTGAAGCAAACTACCTGCCTAACTTACCTGAAGGACATGATGAAACAAACCTTGAAAATGCCAGAAAGGTTCTTGTGGAAGAAATGAAGAAAAAACCCAATGGCACTCTCATATCACAAATGATGGACCAGTCATTCCCACTAAGCAGACAAGAAATTGTAAAAAGGAGCCTGCAGTACCGAACACTGTTGAACGATGGCCAGCACTCTTCACAGAAAGACAGGTAAGCTGTTTTTGTTCTCAACCAATAAAATGATGCCAATCAAAAAGAAATGTTAAGGTGTGTGGCTAAAAATCCAAACACACTTGGAATGTTAACACCTCAGCCATCTCTCCATCCCTACCCACCCCTGTCTACTTTTTCAGGTGTTTGCTGAGTTTAATATAATCGCCAGTAAGAATCTTGAGGGAGACTTCTTTGAGGCTCTGGACCAGTATGTCCCACATTTCATTGAACTTTTCAAAACAAGAAAAGGGAACTGTTGACCAGAAACTCAGTGAACTGATGCAGCACATGAGCTGGATGGTAAGTTTGGTTCATTTTGCTTTTGATCTGTATGATAGTTCATCAATCAAGTTTTAAATGAGATGATTCGGACCAACCTATTCTATTTCCTGTCTGACATGTGCTTGTGCTTTGCAAATTACTCTGTTAACTGGTCTTTTCTCTCTCTGTGTATTGTTAGACACCAGACGTGACAGTAATTCGCTCTGTTGTCCTCAGAGGCATTCCTATTTTACTAGGTGAAGACTCCAGTTAATTCTTCAAGACATGCTCTGTAAGTACTTGCACATAAAGTTTGGTCTGCATTAATATAGAACTATATCTGTGCTGTATGGTGGCCCTGAAGTGCAAACCACACCAACAAATTACTAAACACAAATTGAGAATCACAAAAACAAAACTGAGAAGCACAATTACATTAAGAAACTGGAAAAGGTAGGTACCTGTCTGCAGACATCACTGACTGGACGTCCGCGCTGTTCGTCTTTGGAACCATAAGTTAATGGCAGTCCCATATTGTTTGTTTTTCACCCAATTAAAATGAATGCAGTTTCAGTCTCCATACACTGAACAAACCATATGAAACTTCATATGAGACCTCAGGCCACGTCCCCACAGACACACCTGTTTGAACTTAATTATATGGCCAAAAGCATAGGGACACACCTGAACAATATGGCCAAAAGTATGTTTAATAAAACTATATAATTGAAATGTCATGATTACACTTGAGCATATCCAGTATCATCTCCTATGTATGTCCTGAATCAAAATATTCTCGAATAGTGACAGCTACGTTTGGGTCACCGGTATTGTTAATGTTTGGAAAAATGCACTACAGGCAGAGTAACATCTGGTTCCAAAGACGAACAGCGCAGTGTCTCCTGTTGCTGACTGGTACTTACCCTTTCCAGTTTCTCAATTTGTTGGAGTGTTTAGTAATTTGTTGGTGATGTGGTTTGCACTTCAGGGCCATCGTAGTGCTGACAGATGTAATTGTTTGCACAATATACATTTTGTACAGTGATGTATTTTGTATAGCAATTTCTCCACAGCTAATCTGAGGGGTATTTAAACAGCCAGTAAATAAAAATTTAATTTGCCACAAACACTAAGTGTGCATTTTACAGTTTTTCTTCATTGGTTTGGCTCATTTCTTGAAACAGAAATTACATTCTCAAAATGACATGGACAAACCTCCAAACCTCTTGGCAAAATGTTCACAACAGAATGGCATTTCTCATTCATTTTATCAAATGGCAAATGCCTCAGTACATGTCTCAATAGTCTCAGTGCATCTTGGCAAATGATTAAGTACAAGTAGGCAACAGTTATACAGTTAGCCCACATTTAGCACATTTTCCAAATGAATAGATCTTGTAGATCATTAGACTGAGAATCAACTAATCAGTTTAGATCATTCTCTCCAAAACATGTCAGCATGATTTCATTGTATAAGTACTCGCATGCACAACTGTCTGTTCAATTGTCAAAATTGGACAAGAACATAATACCATGAATACCATATATGAATTTCTATGAATATATAAATTTATGACAGTCAGGTGAAACTACACAAACGAAGGCGGAGTGTCACACACAGGTGTTTTCCATGATCATGTGCTGCCAAACACAGATATATAGAGATATATAGAGCTTGACCAGCGCCAGTCAGATCTCTGAACATGGATAGACAAGGCCAAGCAAACGGACAAGGGGAAGTTCTTCCTCAAGGAAGAGGACTGAGAATGCGTGGTGGAGGAATAGGGAGAAGAGGCAGAGGAGCGGAAAGACACTGTGCTGTCCCGATTGAATTTCGGGCCACAATTATAGACCATGTCATAAACCATGGCCTCAAAATGGCAGAGGCAGGTCGTTGAGTGCAGCCTAATGTGCCTCGCTCTACAGTCTCCTCCATCATCCTAACCTTTCGCAGGGAAAACAAGTATACACTAGGGCTACAACAACTAATTGATTGAATCGATAACTAAAAGAGTTGGCAACGAATTTCCTAATCGATTCGTTATGTCGCGCGACGCGGAGACGTTTGGTTAAAAAAAAAAAAAAAAAAACTTGAGCGCGGAGCGAACACACTCTGTCTCTCTCGCGGACAGATACTAGCAGAATTTGGTGCCTCAGACAGCACGGAGCTAAAAAAAAAACAGATACATGGTGGAGGCAGAGAAATCTGCGCGAAAATATGCAAAAGCGACATGGCACGGGAGCACCACAGCAATGATCCAGCACCTGAAACGCTTGTTTGAGGAGGAAGGGAGTTTAGCAGCAGGGTAAGTCACTACAGAATCCTACTTTTGTTCCGTTTTGAAGTGAGGAACGTAATATCCCTGGTGCTGGAGGGGGGATGAAACAGCGTTTGGACTGTTTTCTGCATCTCCGGGTGGACGACTCGCCTATTGTGTCCCTGAGCAGGACACTTAACCCTAAGTTGCTCCAGGGGGACTGTCCCTGTAACTACTGATTGTAAGTCGCTCTGGATAAGGGCGTCTGATAAATGCTGTAAATGTAAATGTTTACCAGTCATCCAGCTTGACAGGCATGACAAGTTAGCGTTAGCTCGTTAATAACAGTAGTAAAGCAGGGGTGCTATAGTTACTTTGCATTAAAAGACTAGACATGTTTTTATTCACTAGCCTTTTTGGGACCATTCATTTTTCAATCTGTTATGTATAGCTACACTGCAAAAAAAAGCTTTTCTTGCCTAGTAATTTTGTCTCGTTTCCAGTCCAAATATCTAAAAAAATATTAAAATCAAGATTACTAGACAAGTAAAATGGCATGAAAAAATTAAGTGATGCTTAAAACTTCTGTTTGAGTATTTCTTACCCCATTGGCAGATAATTTTGCTTCTTTTAAACAATCACTTAATTTTGAGATGTTTTATCAGAAAACAAGACATCATTTCTTATGCTATTTCATGTGTCTAGTAAATGTATCTTGATTTAAGATATTTTTTAGAGATTTGGACTGAAATCAGGACAAAACTACTAAGTTAGAAACGTGTGTGTGTCAGTGTTAGAGTTTGTGAGTGTGTGCGTCTGCGAGTGTGTGCATCTGCAGTGTAGAGAACAAGTTCTGACATTCAAACAATCCTGTTAAATTTTCTGATTTGTATTCTTTATTTTTTTATAAATTATTTATCGTTCTGGCAGCTCAGGTGGCACTATTTAAAAAAAAAAAAAAAGTATATTTGGCAGATGTAAAGCATACATGTGTGTTTTTGTGTTAGTCCATTTTTATTTTATTATTATAACAGCTCAAGGAGCAACATGTTTGTGCACTTTCTAAAGATTTTGGTTCTGTTTTTGAATAAAGGGTTGGAAATGAATGCTTTTCTTTTGTTTTGGTTTTTTAAATCCGATTCTACGATAAAAAAATCGCCAGATTAATTGATTATTAAAATAATCGTTAGTTGCAGCCCTAGTATATACTCTATGTAATCTATGATGGAATTATGTTGTATAGGACAGGGCACTGCGTGAGGCAAAAAATGTATAACTTACTGTAGAGATTTTGTGTGCATCTGCCTACAGTAGTAGGTCTATACTAGCAGGTAAAGAGGACTAGTGGAATGATCTGATAATAAATATGACAAGAAATATATTGAACAAATTACTGTAAACAATGGAATTGCATAATTTATACAGTTTATATAGTATTTATATAGTATTCCAGTCACTGTGCAATGTTGCATTAGGATTGTGGTGAAGTTAATGTGAGAGAATACAGCAAGTTACCAGTGTGTTTAGTTTTTTGTGTTGGCTTGGATGACCACCTCATGTGGGTGGCAGAGGAAAACTGTTCAATGAACAGGAAAGAGAGATTTGTAACATGGTGATGGCAAATAATGCAATCACATTGACACAGATCTGTGATGCCATCCTTCAGGACAATCATATATTCCAGAATATAAACACAATAAGCATCTCCACAATTGACCGGGTTTTGAAGAAGCATCAAATGACAATGAAACAAATCTACAAGGTACCATTTGAGAGGAACTCTGACAGAGTGAAGGAGCTGCGGTACCAGTATGTAAATGTAAGTCGGTTACTGGTTGTCGCTCATTATAACCTTACCTGTAATCACAGCAAGCAGTAGTTCACTTATTTGGTTTCAATACCTCCTTTACCTGATTTTCAGAATCAGTATTTGCTTCATCTGACTTCAACAATTTCAACAGAAAACTGCAGTTTACTGTATTATACAATTATCATTATAATCCTTATTTTGTTGTCTCCCAATCAAATCTAATACTGTAGGTTGTACTGTAACATCTCAGTAAGTCATCAGTATTTCCCACTCCCCTTTATATCAAATACCCCTGCAGTACTTGAGGTTGAAGTTTGTCATATGTACAAAGTACAGCGTACAGAGCACAATGAAATTCTTACTTGAAAACCTCTCCCACGTAGACAGAACATAGAACATGATACATAGATATATTCACCCTTCTGTGACATTTATTTATTGCTGCTGCACTTTGTCTTCTAAGTTGCATAAGAAAGTGATTGTGCATAATTTAAGTGACAGTGCAGTGCATACTATGTGTTGTATAGCCTGATGGCACTGGGGTAGAAACTGTTCCTGAATCGTGATGTGCGTGTGTGAATTGTCCTGTATAAAATTGACCGTGCAGGGTGGCTGGGGTCCTTCAGGATGTTCTTTGTTTTCCTGAGACAGCACGTGGTGTAAATGTCCATTATTTGAGGTCTGCACTGAGGATGAGAGTTAACGAGCTCAGTGTGCATAGAATGCGTTCAGTTCGTTTGGGAGTGATGGGCTGGCGGAATAGAGTGTGTGTGCTCGTGGTTTGTAGTCAGTCAGAGTCTGAATCCCCCTCCACACACTGTAAAAAAATAAACCGTAAATTTTACGGTAAAAAGGCAGCTGTGGTTGCCAGAACTTTACCGTAAAAAATATGGTAGCAACGTTATTGGTTTTACAGGATTGCACTAACTGTACTGTATATTTTACAGGTTTTTTTTTTTTTTGTTTTTTTTACGGTTTATAACTGTAACTAATTTATGTTGCTATAAAAAAAAAAAAAAAAAATTAGACCCGTCAAATTCCAGGGTTTACATTGTAATATTTACGGTTCATGGCCATCTTTTTTACAGCTCAAAACTGTCTAAATTATAGGTTTAGGTTGTAATAAATACATTAAAACCTATAATTATTTCACAAAGCAGAAAGAAAACTATTTAAAGGAAAAATCAAATATGTAAATTCTGTTGAATTATTTTTAATAAAAAATAAACTGAACATAAGTGAATTCATTCAGCAATTCTATGAAAGCACCATTTTATCACATAAGCTGGGAGCAAGAAGAGATACAAGATACATTGCTATTTTACCTTTAAGTCAAATCATCAAAACCAATCAAAATCTAATAAAAACTTACACATCAGTGTGGTCCCAAGTATTTTTAATAAAGACTGGCAGGCATTTAAACATTGTTTTTTTTTCTGTTCTTGTGTTTTATCATAGGTTTTATCATACAATGGCTTAAGATCAGTCTTAAAATCAGACAAGAATCAGTCGGTCAAGACTATGCATTTAAAATTTAGATTCCGCTATCTAACAGACACTTTAAACTGTGCTTGAGGATATAGGTAAACTTTAAGTCGAACATTTACATTAATAACTACTAAAGCAGAACAAGCAACACACGTTGCTGGGCACCTTTGCGGGCCATTTACAATGTCTCTCGCCACTCGTAATCCGAAAGGTCAGAGATTAAGGTAAAGACTCTTGGGTTCACTGGGAGTTGTTTTTTGTTCTTCTTTTCCACTACCTTTGTGCCCTTTTCAGGATTGATGATGAAAAAACACCTTGAAAAGAAAAAACATTGAAAACCTCTGTAAATGAAGCCAGTCTCACAAAAGTGAGTACACCACTCACATTTCAGCAATTATTTTACTATATTTTCTTAAGGGACAATACTATAGAAATGAAATATGGATATATTTTAGAGCGATCAATGTGCTGTTTGTATAGCAGTATAGATTTCCTGCCCTCTGAAAATAACTTAACATACAGCCATTATTGTCAAAATAGCTGGCAACAAATGTGAGTACACCTTATGTTTTACCAGATGTATGTTGTTTAACCATGCAAAGCCACATGTCCTCTTTATCGTGTTCATGTTTTTGCCTGCTTGACAGGACCATACAAATTAGTTTATCTTGTTTTAGAGCAGTTAAAATTTGGTGCTTTTAGTACAATTATCTCATACCAACGCTGGATGTTAAACATGGCACCTTATAGCAAAGAACTTTTTGATTTGAGAATTACAATTGTTGCTCTCCACAAAGATGGGCAAGGCCATAGGCTATAATATTGGTAACACTGACACCGATTTACAGTACAGTGGTCAGGGTCATACAGAGGTTTTGCAAGGTGGGTTACACTCGGAACAAGCCTCACAAGGGTTGATCAAAGAAGTTGAGTCCTTGTCCTTTGAGTCAGGTGCAGAAACTGGCTTTAAAAAAAAAAAAAAAAAAAAAAAAAAAAAGATGCATGAGTGCTGCCAGCATTGCTTTAGAGGTTGCAGAAGCGGTCAGCTTGTCAGTGCACAGACCATATGCTGCACACTGCAACAAGTCACCTGACTCAAGGGATGATGGACCTCACCCTTGTGAGGCTTGTTCCGAGTGTAACCCGCCTTGGAAATCCCTCTCTATGACCCTGACAACTGTACTGTAAATCAGTGTCAGAATGTTACCAAATCTCACAGCCTAGGCCATCTTTGTGGAGAACAACAATTGTAATTCTCAAATCTTCAGAGTTCTTTGCTATAAGGTGCCATGTTGAACATTCAATGGTATGAGAAAATCGTACTAAAAGCACCAAATTTTAACTGCTCTAAAACAAGATACAAGTTTGTGTATGGTCCTGTCAAGCAGACAAAAACATGAACATGATAAAGAGGACATGTGGCTTTGCATGGTTAAACATACGTCTGGTAAAACATAAGGTGTACTCACTTTTGTTGCTATTTTGATATTAATGTATGTATGTAAAGTTATTTTCAGTGGACAGGACATATATATATACACTGCAATACAAACACCATACGGACTACTCTAAAATATACCCATATTTAATTTCTATAGTATTGTCCCTTAAGAAGATATACTAAAATAATTGCTGAAATGTAAGGGATGTACTCACCTTTGTGAGGTACTGTAAAGTGAACCTCCCCTCCTAGGTGTCTCTACATACCTTTGCAAAAATTCAAGCACTGATGCCAATTCAGTAGGGTGGTGAATGTTGAAACAGTAATAACTGCCGAACATTAGGCTAACAGCAGCGATGAATGTAGTGATGTCATCATTCACAATCTTGCGGTCCACACTGAGCATGAATCGATCAGCAGCATAGCAGGAGGGTCCTGTGGTACATTTCAATGCAATGAAGTTATGTACATGTAGCAAGGTAATTGAGTATTTACATATGTGACTGTCAGTTTATTTAGTACTGCACTGAAAAACTATTTCACATAGTAGACTTACACATTATACAACACATATTTCTAACTCCTTTTCTAAAATACATTTACATTTACAGCATTTGGCAGACGCCCTTATCCAGAGCGACTTACAACGTGCTTTCAAGTTACCATCGATGAAGAGGTCATCTATTTTATTCACTCTGTTGTAGATTCTGTACACAAAGTTCGACAACAAGAAAATTACAATTTAATCTAAATATTCTTTAAAGAGGAAGGTCTTGAGCTGTCGTTTGAAGGTGCTCAGTGACTGAGCTGTTCTGACCTCGAGGGGAAGTTCATTCCACCACCGAGGAGCCAAGATGGAGAAGAGTCTAGATGAGCGTCTTCCTTTTCCTTCAGAGATGGAGGGACCAGGCAAGCAGTACTGGAGGATTAGAGTATACGAGGTGCAGTGCGAGGTGTAATAAGGGCTGTGAGGTAGGATGGTGCTACTCCATGTTTGGCTTTGTAGTCCAGCATCAGTATTTTGAACCTGATGCGTGCAGCTACTGGGAGCCAGTGGAGGGAACGTAGCAGAGGGGTGGTATGGGAGAATTTGGGAATAACCTAATTCAAAAGTTTAGATAAGTATTACCCAAAATGTAATGGTTAAGGACAATTAAAAGGACATTCACAACTATTATCTCTCAAATGTCCACATTTGTTTAAGGCCAAATATGCAGAACATGACAAAAAGCAAATAATGTGCAAGACCTGTGAATAATATCACAAAACACAGAAATGCTCATGATTTAGGTAACATCATACAGTAATAAGGCATCTAGGGTATCTAAGCTTTTGAACTGGATTATTTCTGTAAACAGACTAATAAGTCAGTGTTGTGTAATATATGTAAACATATCTATTATGTGGTGCAGTTTAATCTGGGCACTACTATGTGTTCCATGCCTTATACGAACCTATGTGCAACGCATCATGTCAAAACATGTCTGCTGCAGATGCATCAAAGGGGTTCATGATAAAAGAGACACTCGTGTTTGCTAGATACTCGCTTAATATTATTGTGAAATCAGTTGAGGGTTAAGCATGTGTCTAGAGTATATTGTAAAGACGATCTTCTCTTTTATCCTAAACCAGAAGAGGAGGCAACGACCACCACTGGTAAAATATATAAACTCAACTTTATAGATAAACATTTAATCATTAAAGCTTTGAGGGTGCTACTGTATATGAATAAAACTTAAACTTACCACAGACAATGATGCAAGGGGTCACAGGCAAGTTTCCCAACTCTACATCCTTTTCAAGGCTTGTCTCTTCTACATAATGAAGGAGCGCCTCTCTCAAGTCTTTCGCATCCTCTGAGCAACCATTTGTCTGTCCTCTCAAAACTTGAAGTTTTGTGACAGCCTTTGTGACACGCTTGTTCCTGGTTGCACAAACATTCCTCATGAAGTTCAACAGCCTGTTTCCCTTTGTGTCAATGCTCTCTTTAAGTGGTATCCCTGTGAGGTCTTTAAAGTGCACTTCCACTTTCCTTAAACAAAAATGGCCACTCTTCAGTAAGGGTTTTCATGTCTGTTCCTTTATCTTTTCATTGACTGTAGTATGTAGATTTCATGAGAACCTTCACTTCCTCTTCATTCCAGTCAGTTGTTTGTGAGACTCCTCAGCTTCTCTTTTTTTCAATAGCTGACTCAGCAGTTTCACTGAGGGGGATAAATTTCACCTCCCAATTAATGCAGCCGTATGTATCTTGGACTGCAGCTCTTTTTTCAGGTGTGACTTCCTCAGTGTCACATTCCTCTGCATCATGAATGCACTTTTTTATTTTTGGTGTGCTGTTTCTTCTTGCATTTTCAACCCTGGCTTGAAATTGTTTGACCAAGGAGTGGAATCCAGGACCAAATCACAGTCCCTTCAATCACATCATGCAAAGACTTTGGATATTTGGCAACCATCCTTTTGGCGACCTCCGTTAAATGATTCCTACTTGGACAAGCACAAACTTTCATCATTGCCGCAACAATCCTGACCATTTCCCTACGCAACTGAGGGCTTGGCCTTTTCTGTCCCTCAAGTGCCTGCATTAATTCCTCAGGAAACTTATTCCATGGGACCTCAAAGCTGTCCACCCAGTTCACACTAGAAGGGGAGTTGCTGTGCGATGAATATGAAGAACAGACTGGTTGCTTTGGGGTTTCAGAAATGTGTGCTGTAAAAAAAGACATAGGTACGTACTTGGTTGGACCAGGAATAGTTTGTTGCCCTATTGTTATTCAAAACCAGGTGTTTATTTAGAATGACAAGATAGTAAGTAAATTACAGACAAACGTTTTACAGTTGTACAGTTACTTTAACGGACATACTAATATTTTGCCTCGCTTAAAATAAAATGTATTAAACAGAACAAATAACCAAAAATAACAAAAAACAAAACTGCTACTTTTAGATAACAAAAGTAATAAATATGTCTGACCATTACAGGGATAGTTCACCCAAAATGTAAAATTGTCATCCTTTCTCACCCCCAGATTGTTCCAAACGTGTATGCATTTCTTTGTTCTGCTAAACACAAAGGAAGATATTTGGAAGAATGTCAGTAACCAAGCAGATCTCATTCCCATTTACTGCCTGTTTGGTTACTGGCTTTCTTACAAATATCTTCCTTTGTGTTTTGGAACAATCTGAGAGTGAGTACATGACAGAATTTTTCATTTTAATATTAAACTATCCCTTTTTTGTAATGGAAACAAATGCTTGGACTTACTGGTCTCCTTTAGAACAGAAATAAATTTCCTGGCTTGAATTGGCTCCAAGTGACTAAGGTGTCCTCAAGAGATTTTTTTTAGTTGCGATTGAGAGTTCAGGTAATACAGCATCAATGGCATTGCTGATGTTTTGAAGTGTTAAGCTATGAATTACCCATTTCTGAAAAACCAAAATAATAAATTAACCAAAACATTTTTAAATACAGATCAACAATTATGTTCAGTGTGACATCACGCTGTGCCTTAATGGAATGACCCTTTTTTCGTTCATCATATATGATGTTAGAGGATAGAAATCTGCCAGGTCATTGATTTTCTCACAACGCATTATTTCAGTCTGATTTTTCAATTCATGCAAATGGTATGCAGGAATGAACTCTGCTACATACTTTCTCAGCAAAAAATTAACAACTTCATATTTTATGAGAATAAGTGCAAGTTCTCCAAACTGTATGGAGTCCATATTATTTGTCACAAGGAACTGGCCCTTTTTGTATAACGTACCCCTGTACATTACTTCTGCTGAGACTTTGGTATTGTTCTCTGTAAATCCAAACTGCCTTACTGCATCTTTAACAGAATCACAATACAGCTCTGGGTAAAATGCAGTGCTGTTTTTTTCCCCTCAAACTTAGATCACACATTGACCCTTCTGACAAATAGGCCTGGTACATTTGATGCTTTTCATTTGTTCTGTGCACAAATGAGCTCCACAATGTCTTTTAGCTGAAGGGTCAACTGCCAAACATCTGTGGGCTCTTTCACCTTGTCACACATGATCACAGGAAGGACTGGAAAATTCCAGTTCTGGATAGCCTGACCAGAAAGCTTTACTCCATTGGAGTTTACTGCACATGGCTTACTCAACGCATCAGAGCCGCTGTACTTACATTTCTTAATGAGTCTATTCAGAATTGAATAAGTGAACCACTTTTTCTGCTTGATTAAGTACTTCAGGTAAAGGCCTAAATCATAGGAAAGGATACCCTCAGAAATGTCATGGCCTAAACAAGGTGGCAGGCCAGGCCTACAAACATTGAAGTAATTTAATGAATTAAAAATTGACTCAGATTATACCTTCAACGTTTTGTTGTTCTTCAGACTGTAAAATGTCTGCTGCAGATTTGTAGTTTTCAGGAGTGCGCTGAGGTCCACATGCATCTGGATCTGTTTGAAAATCTGTTCGTGTTATCCCGCAATACCTGCAGAAATATTCAGAAAAACTGAAATTTGTGAATCCACCAATATTATGAGACCCCAAATTGTCGCCTGCAATGCACAAAAGTCCCTTTAACTTTTTCCTCTGCCACGGTTATTCCATTGTCTTCCAGGTCTTTTAAGTCTGCAATGAGCCTTGAGAAAACTTTGTCATGGCCAAAGTGTTTGAAGTCTTTTTCTTGACACAGCATTACAAGTGACATGTAGTCTGTACTTGATCTTATATGAGGTGGTAAATTAGCCAGAGACAAATATACAGCTAGTACTTTGTGCTTGCTTTTTGCTGAACCTAATGGGTTCACCACCTCAAAAGAATCTTAATATAGAATTAGTTTGAGACATGATGGGTTTTGAGAAAATAACTCATTGTCTTTATATACCTGACCATCACTGATTTCACAAAGCACATCTGTGCTAAAACATGTTCCCTAAGGGTTTGCACTGATGTTCCACACAAATAACAGCTAAACATTGTAACTGCGTGAACAAACACTCTATTGCTGTTTTAAACACCTAAATGCTGTTTCACATCGTGCTTGCAAATCTGACTAAGTTTTACATGCGCTGCGAAGATATATTCATGCGCCGTCAACAGGGTACATGCTACTCGTGTTTAAAACCACACTGCTTAAAACGATTTAATTCAACTTACCAATTTGCCCAGACACATTTATCTTACTTTACACTCCCACCAGTTTGTAGTTCTGCTCAGTCAATGCAATAATCGTTCGCCACTTGTCAGAGCGCGATATGGGGTATATACTGCCGCCAGAAACACCGCGCTGAACTCTCTCGGCACTTTATCAGCAGGTACTCGAGGTCCGGAGTGAAGTTGTCAACCACGAGTTGTTCACGAGAAAGCACACACCACCCCCTCGTTTCTTCCCCGACATCTCGGTCCGATCAGCCCCACGGATTGTGAACCCCTCTGGTTGGACTGCATGGTCTGGGATGCTCTCGGTCAGCCATGTCTCCGTGAAACACAGAACACAGCAGTTCCTCAGCTCTCTATGACATAGAAGTAGTCCCCTGAGGTGGTTTAATTCATTGTCCAAGGACTGGACGTTTGCCAGGAAAACGCTTGGCATCGGTGACTTGCGCCCCAGCCCTTCGGCCCAGTCTCCACTCACGCGTCCTCCCGGCGACCCCAGCCGGGTCACGTCGGCCGATGTTCTATCGGGTGAGTAGCGAGGTCACCTCAGGGTGTAAAACTGCATTTCTTTTACATTTTACATTTACAGCATTTATCAGATGCCCTTATCCAGAGCGACTTACAATCAGTATTTACAGGGACAGTCTCCCTGGAGCAACTCAGGCTTAGGCGTCTTGCTCAGGGACACAATGGTAGTAAGTGGGATTCGAACCCGGGTCTTCTGGTTCATAGGCGAGTGTGTTACCCACTAGGCTACTACCACCCTTTTGTAGTGTTTGTCTGTCGTACTGTATTAACGTACTCGTTGGCTGCAAACTAGACATTACAAACAAGAGAATAGACTCACAACCACGAAATCTACGAGGAGCGCCATTCAACACACATTGAACTACTTCCTCATAGGCCTATCACTAGTTTAGAACCACTGGAGTAGTGGCCTGTAGTATATTGAACCTGTGGAGGAGAACATGTAATAGTCTAACTAGTATATGTCTCTTCTGTATGACTGATTTTATGTTCTTTACTCTATTTTAGAGAATAATGGCATTGGAAGGACACGAGACCCCTCACATCCTGGTGTTCGTGGATGAAGCTGGCTTCAACCTGGCCAAGGGCCGAAGACATGGCTGTAATATTATTGGCCAATGGGCCACAGTGGATGTCCCAGGTCAGCGAGGGGGCAATATATATGCTACCATTTCTGAAATTGGTGTGGCCACTCACATCCCCAGTCTTGGCCCATACATCACACAAGCTCCTCATCTTCTTAGATCGCCTTTATACCGATTTGATCCCTGAACATGAGCGAGGTCTCATAGGGCCTCACCTACCCATTTATGTAATTGTGTGAGACAATGTCAATTTTCACCATAGCCCACTCATTAGGGGCTGGTTTGCAACGCATCCAAGGATGGTCATGGAGTTCCTACCACCTTACGATCCTTTCCTCAATCTGATAGAGGAGTTTTTCTCTGCTTGGAGGTGGAGAGATCAATGCAGGGGATGGTTGCGGCATGCACGCCGTTTCTTCCCTCGTTGCATCGCAAGAGAAAGTATCCGCTGTGATGTGGACGAGAATCTGTGCCAGATGGACAATAGTGTGTAAATAATCAGGAGGGTGAAGACAGTGGACAAGAGCAGGAGAATGAGTACAGAGACCACTGAATAAGTCCTTGTTTTTTGATTTTGTGTTTATACAATGTATTACTGTAAATGTACATTTTCTTTTTACATATGTAAAAAAACCTTCTTTGCATGTGAATAAAAAAAATTGTTAGAATTTCCTTGGTAGTGTGAGTGCAATCTGTGATGTAAAACCTTAGAGGCTACTCTTTTCTGTTGTATATTGTTGGTCCTCTGCCATAGTGACAAAACATCTAAAACATTTTGTATGGCAGTACTCACACAATGCCAAAGGGACGATGCATTTTGGGGGCACTGACTATTCAGATTAGAAAGAAATGTAGTTTTGACACGAGTGAACAGTTTTGGAAGAGATGAGCTTTTGCAGGTGAGCTATAGTGTTGTACTAAACTGTAAGAGTGTTTTGCCAAATGATCTTAAGAGTTTTGAGAAGGTAATTTCAGTTTCAAGAAATGAGCCAAACCAATGGAGAAAAACTGTAAATGTTGTAATGTACCTGATTAGACCCAGTGAGTGTTCTTTTAAAGTATATTCTTGGTGTTTTTGCCTTTATTAGATAGTAACTGCTAAAATATATGAGAGAGAGAGAGATTGGACCCAAACCTGTGCCGCTGCAACAAGGAGCCATTCAAGGAAATTGGTTTAAGTTAAGTGAACTTGAAAAATGAGTGAGTAAGTTGTATGTATTTAATAATTCTATGTGGGGTTAAAGTTGTATCAAGCAGTCCACACAAAATGAAAAAATTAACACTAAGCACAGCTATAAAGTTACATGAACTTTTAAGTTGTACTACTTGATTTAGTACTGCACACTTAAAATAAACAAGCTTATGTAACTCACTAATCTTAAGATTACTTTGTTTAATTTTTGAGGCAATGAGTTTGCATACTTTAAGTTAGGTCAACTAATTAGATTTTACAGTGCAGCAAGATAGTAAAGGAACTCAGCTGCGATCAGGGAAGCGCTTCCACTCCCTGGAGTCAAACGCAGAGAGAAAAAGAGGAGGAGCTTCCCGCAGGCTGTCTGAGCTCTCAACCACAACACTTCACACAGGAGTGGACCTTC
Organism: Denticeps clupeoides; assembly: GCF_900700375.1. Classification (NCBI taxonomy): domain Eukaryota; kingdom Metazoa; phylum Chordata; class Actinopteri; order Clupeiformes; family Denticipitidae; genus Denticeps; species Denticeps clupeoides. The sequence continues at coordinate 19,211,322 of NC_041724.1, read as the reverse complement.
ACCTAGCCACATGGATCCTAGACTACCTCACTAACCGACCACGGTATGAGAGAACTGAAGGCTGTGTGTCAGACACGGTTGTCTGCAGTACGGGGGCCCCGCAGGGAACGGTTCAACATCTCCCACCCCATGCAGGAAACTCTGACAGCACTGAGCAGCTCCTTCAGTGGCAGGCTACTGCACCCACGATGTGGGAAGGAGAGGTTCAGAAGGTCTTTTCTTCCAACCGCTGTCAGACTCTATAACAAAGACCTCACAGCTGACCACACACATAAACAAACACACTTTGGTACATTTTGTTAAATTGTATAAATTGTAAATTTGTAGATATATACAGATACATATTTATCTTATTTTTTTGTGCTGCTATTACCTTCTGCTTCTATCCACTTTCTGCCGTGACAATTGCAATTTCCCACTTGTGGGACTAATAAAGGTTGATCTTATCAAGGACAGAACACTAATACACTCCAGCACTTTCAAATCACTTGTGAACAATTCCCCACCCCCCAGAATACTTGCACAAATGTTTTACTTTTTACTTACACTTTGCTCATTTGCACACCATCCTACCTGTTACACTTATGTCTTTAACATAAAATGTGTAATATTTGGTTATGTTGGTAATATTTGCATATTGGTTCATTGTATACTTGCAATACTGTGGTCTATAGCAGTTTACTGTATTGTGACAAATACAGTAAAAAGGATCCAGTCCAGTGCTGCAAGTCTTGTTCCAATCCCTTCCACTGCCTCTGAAGGCTGCCTGAGCATCATTCACAAAATGCAACAGGACAACATTGCTTTGAGTCAAGAACGATCAGACTGTTTGCAAATTTGGAGACGTTTTATGAAAAACATGGTAAAAACAAGTTTCAGCATGTGAACATCCAGAAGATGAAGGAGTGGTCCAGGTTTAAGTTGGCGGTCAGGGAGCTGGATAAGAATGTGGAAACTTTACAAGCAAATAAACGTTCACCAGGAAGCAGATGTTCTAAACAGCAGTTTAATTATGGCATTGAAGCAGAGCACAGAGTACTTTAATGAATGACGTTTCATCGGTTTTCATTTTCAGTGGCAATTTAAAAAGCATTAACTAATTTGTTGTTTTCTATGATATCCATGTTCTGCACTCATTTGTTAAATTATTTTTCCTCTCAGTATCTACATTTTACAGTTAAAGACTGTGAAAGCTGTAAGAGACTGAACACGAGGCAGGCCTGCTTCCAAGAAAGAGATGCTTCAGAAAACACTTTGTTTTTGCTCAGTGCAGTGTGCGTTGTGAAATAGAGGGTTCACTACTCTTTAGATTAACTGTTTGAAATCTTCACAATTGGCAAAGCTGAGGTTTCATTATTCCACCTTGCCGCGTTATCTACAATTAAGTCTTATATATGTTTTGCCTATAAAATGTCTGAATTATATTTTTGTTTTAGAGATGTAATTCTTTGCCAGGTTCACAGAAAACTACACATCGAAGGGCCTGGAAAGCTTGGGAGAAAGATGCAGGATGGGGGCACATGAACAAGTTTAAAGCTCTAAAGAGGGTTCCTGATAAAAAAAGGACTGTTGGAGGTGGGCTTTCCTCATCCTCTTCAGGAAGTAGAGATGCTGATGGGCTTTCTTGGATATTGAGATGTTTGAGAATCCAAGAGAGGTTCTCTAGATTAATACAGAGGAACTTTGATACGTCAGTGGTCAGTGAAGCGTGGTCCCTCCGTCAACAATCATCTTGCACCTCCTCTCTGAACACTGAGTCATCGTACCTGCTGATGAGACCCACCACGTCATGTAAAATCAGCGAACTTGATGTGGTTGGAGTTGTGCATCGCTGCACAGTCGTGAGTCAGCAGGGTGAACAGCATTGGCCTGAGCACAAAGCTCAGAGGAGCGCCAGTGCTTAGTTTGGAAGTGCTGGAGATGTTGTTCCCGATCCGGACAGTTGCAGAGGGATGAGTTCAGGCCCATCAGGATCAGCTTCTCGAACAGGTGCTGAGAAACTGTGGCGTTGAATGCTGAACTGAAGTCTATGGACAACATTCATGCATATGCATTCTTATTGTCCAGGTGGGTGAGGGTCAGATGCAGGGTGGTGGTGATTGCATCGTCCGTGGAGCGGTTTGGACAGTGGGTCCAGGGTGGAGGGCAGCAGGGTCTTCATATGTTTCATGACCAGCCTCTCGAAGCTTCATCATGATGTGTGTAAGTGCAACAGGACAATAGTCATTGAGTGTCACACGACAGTGAATACTTCTTTGGCACGGGCACGACAGTGAAGGCCTTGAGATGTTGGAATAACAGTGGTGCTCAGTGAGATGTCGGAGAGAAAATCTGCCAGCTGGTCTACACATTCTCTGAGCCTCTTCCAGGGACGTTGTATGGTTCAGAGTTGACATACGCCGTGGCTAGACACAGAACCTGATCACTTGGAGGAGGGTTGGATTTCCTCGCAGTCACCTCGTTCTTTGTGTTCAATCGTGCATAGAAGTCATTCAGCACATCTGGTAGGGAGGGGTCACTGTTACAGGCAGAGTTTTGAGAGAGATGGTGAAACAGTTTGGAGGTTAAGAACAATTTCTCCCTCTGGTCCCGGTCCACAGTTACTCTCTGCAAATAAAATAAAAATAAAAATGTTTGTTCACCTATTTTTGTTGATAGTGATTTGTTCACTTATTTGTCTACATGAAATTAATCAATCTTTCTACACACATTACAGCTGTAGTGAAACAGACAAAGCGTTGAGGACCGTCTACAGGTCCTTTCCACATATACATGAATATAAATCTCTAGAATGAGCAGTGCATAGCTGCAGTCAATGTTGCTCTGACGTGTTTGTATAGCAGCACATGCTCTACCTAGGCCCTCTGTAAATGTATCCTACAGCAGAAAAATTTATTCATTCTAACATGGATGTCACTTTCTAGTAGGTGCTCAGACTCCTCTTCTTCATAATCTCTTGCATAACTGGATCAGTTTGGGAGATATGCTGCACCATGTCCCCATGTATGTCCCCCCCACTTAAGAACCTACAAGAAATCAGAGGGGAAAATAAATAAATAAATAAAATAGTTATAGCAATTTTAACAAGAGTTTGGCCATGTACAGCAAAGATTAATAGTCAGCAAATAAGGAGCTTCAATTCTACTCATATATATATATATATATATATATATATATATATATATATATATGACAGGGAACTGAATATGGAATAAAAGCCGAATATATGGAATGAAATCTGACGTCATGCAGTAACACCGCTAATAATTCTACCAACATTCACTGATGAAGAGATTTTTCAATATATCCACATCAGGCGAGCTTCCCACCGCCATTCCTACATAAAACCTCCGTCTTTTAATACGGAAACGGAGGTAAGTAAACAGGCCTGATCCCAGCGCGCCATGCAATGTTTAGATTCAGGCTGCACACACAACGTTTATTCTCTTCTATTTTACACTCGTCGCTGCCCATGCAAGTTTCTCCGGTGCTGTTTTAACGTGTAAAATCTGTACCAGCGGAATTTCCCCAGCTACACCGGGTTCATCATAAACTCAACTCACTAAAGAGCAGAATCAGCCACAGGGACTATTTTCTACAAATTACAGCACGGTTTAGCGTGTTTAATCTAAGACATAAAGGTTCTGCTAACTTTAAAAAGTGCAGATTACATTCATGTATAAAGTAGAAGAGAATAAACTTTGTGTGTGCAGCCTGAATCTAAATGTTGCATGGTGCGCTGGGATCGGGCAGCGCTGGTATATCGGATTTAAAATTCTGAAGTTAGTTTGCCCTGTAATTCCTCCGTTTACTTACCTCCGTTTCCGTATTAAAAGACTGAGGTTTTATGTAGGAATGGCGGTAGGAAGCTCGCCTGATATGGAAGGCCTGTTTCGGTCAGTGCGGATGCTTGATGAATAAGCAGCTACTGTCGCTGCATTAGGTCTTCCACGGTGAAACATTGAATAAATCTCTATGCTGAATGCTGGTAGAATTATTAGCAGTGTTTCTGCAAGCACTTGCCAGAGTGTTTATTATGTCGTCGCTGCATAAAACTGCTGCCACTGGGTTTGGTGCAGAATCACTCGTGGTGAGGAACAATTCACCTGTTTAGCGAACTAACATTCTCAAAATGGCGCCAACGGCTTGGTGACGTCAGATTTCATTCCAGTTCATTCAGTTCCCTGTCATTATATATATTTATTTCCTGTTTCCTGGCTTGCCATAATATATATATGCTCTTTAAGTTCAATATTTGTATTGCTTTCTTATATCGTTTTATGAAATAAAAAGAGTAACATTCAGATTGCTCAGTTATATAAATAGTTCTGTAATGTATGGGGCAAATGGTGGCCTAACAGTCAAGGAAGCGGCCTTAAATCAGAAAGTTGCAGCTTCAAATCCCAAGTCACCAAGGTACAACTGAGGTGCCACTAAGCAAAGCACCGTCTCTACACGCTGCTCCCCTGCCGCCTGTCGTGGCGTCCTACTCCTCACCAAGGGTGATGTTTAAAATCAGGTGACACATTTTATTGCTTCACCGTGTGCTGTGCTGCAGTGCATCACTTCACATTGAAGTATTAAAATCAGTTAATCTGACTAATTTTTCAAACTCTTAACTTCTTTTTGAATGCCTGCTGAGGACAGGTATTTCCATGTATTTCCTTAGTACTGGAGTTTATTTAAACAAATTGTGATTCATTTCTTTTCTATTATATCAATTTCATATGTATGCACAAGTGACATTTGACTTTTACAGTGTGTTTATTAAATTTTTTTATTTGAAATCGTAAAGACGATGTGGGACATGTTTTGTCCCTTACCTCAAGAATCAGTGATTTTGTTTTGTCCTCTAAATGTGACATCTGCAGAAACATTTTCATATGACTTCTTACTCACGTATTCAATTTCCTTAAATGCTTAGTTCTGTTACTCAGGGTTGTAGCTTAATACAAAAATTGGACTAAAAATTGCTTATGGGGCATCAGTGGTAAGGAAACAGACTCATGATAGGAAAGTTGCCCTGCTCTTTCCGGGGAAGGTTTAAATGCAGAAGACATTTCACTGTTTGTACTGGGAGCTGTGATGTGGCATGTCACATGTGGCAACTGACAACTTTCACTAAAAATTGCACTGAGAGATATTTTGAATATGTATTTTTTTAAAAAGTATTTAAGGTGTTAGGAACAATGTTTTTAAACAAGTAGAAATGGACGCAGTATACCTCTCAATGCGCTGCCATCACCAGAACACTGAAACTCAATACACTTCCAGCCTTGTGCACCTGATGACATACTGACCGTTTTGGACATCTCTGCTCTTTTTGCACATTCCTGCAAATTTTGTCTTGTGTGTCCTGTTCATATCATGTAGGATGTTGACCTGTTCATTGTACAGAAAAGTTTTATTTCTATACACTCTAAAAACTGCTGGGTTAAAAACAACCCAATTTGGGTTATTTTGGTAACCCAGCGCTGGGTCAAAAAGGGACCAACCCAACAAGTTGGGTTACACGTTTAACCCAGCATGCTGGGTTGTGATTTTTAACCCAACTATTACTTAAAAATGACTACGCTGCTGGGTTGAATGGAACCCAAAATGGGTCAGACATTTCATCTAGAAACTTGATTAAAATTACTAAAATAAAAACAATTATACAGCAATACATATTTCAATAATGGAATTTTATTCATGACAAAACATGTAAAAACCTCACTAAGGTGCAGGTGGGGAACATCTAAAGAACAGCTATAACCTTGTTGTCAATTGAGCACACCAGGCAGGGAAAACAAGTGGCTGGTCACATTATCAGTGTCCCTTTTTTTTCCCCATCTCCACCTCAGCATTAAGACAATTTTTATGAAAATGTATCAAACTGTAGTCACAGTGTTATTGGAATAAAGTCAGTAACAATGAATCAGATTGAAGCCAAATTAACTTTAGAAAAACACAATTTGACATGTAAATGTAATGAAAAAAAGTTTTCTTATCATGCATAAACTAAGATATAAGAGTCATCTGTAAGAAACAACAAAGCAGGCATTAAGAACATCTAAGTAAGGATCAGATTTGGTCAAAATAAACTTGCAACTTTCCTAAAATGTGCCCTCTGTAAAAAAAAAAAATAATACAATACTAGACACATCAAGCACAAGAAGAATCAGATACAAAATGAACAACTGCAAGCCTATTTGCTCTAATCACTGCAAAGTAATTGTACAACAATAAGGCATGAAGCTCCTTCAGCTTCTGAACCTTTGGAGGTAGCTCACTTCTACCTTAATTTCACATTGCCTGCTGAATGAAGGTAAAACTTTAAGCCTTTTGGGTGCTGCAGGTGAAGTGCGTAGGTTAAGCCAAACAAGAGGCACATTGCTTGGAGGTAGGTTGGTGAGTGCTTCCCTTGCCAGGTTGCCCTCTCGGTTGATGCCCAGTCTTGAGGGGTTGAGTTATGGCAATGCTGGGCTTGCTGAACTGTTGTCCTCATAATAGAGGATTCCCACTGGGATGTCCATGGAGTCTCCATAGACTTTACATAGTGCAAGAAACAAGACAAAAAGAGAATATTCAGGTTAACAGCAATTTGTCTAAAAGCAACTGTATAGAATTATCTAATATTATAGATTTTATAATTCAATGTGATTTTATTTTAGGCACTGTAAACAATCTATTTTGTGTGTTTATATATAGGCGTCTTTCATGTTGTGACAGTAGGTGGTATATTACACAATTTGATATTTGAATGGTACAAATGGAGAAAGGGTTTACTCACTGAACTGCTCTTGAACAACATAGAAGAGTCATCTCCAAGAATTATTGGAAGTCCTCTCAGGACAAGGCATCTAATGGCTGTTGGCTCTGTGCTCTGCAAAGTGGTATAAAAACACACTTGAATGTAGAACAAAGGAAATAAATCTTATATCAGTTTGTCCATATAGAGAAATACCACAAGAGAACAATTTATGTATTGAACTAACCATCAATACCATTATGAGAAGAAAAGAGAAATATCAACCCACCATTGTGTTGTAGCAGGTGAGCTAATTGCTTTCCTATCTGACCTGTCTTCCTCTTAAAATTTTCATCAAAATTGGACACAACCCATCAAGAACACCAAAGAACTATTCTTTAAAGTTTCTACCAACAATCCTGTTAAACTCCAGGTAAACCTGAAAAATATTAAATATTATTTATGACACAAATAAAACTCTCTGAACATGATGTATGTAAAACAAATAAGATAAAAAGAAACACATTCACAAACCTGGTTTTCAGTGAAAACCGCTGGCCAGCATTGGATCTGGTGAATGTCAGGCTCATCCTTTACAACCTCCTCTCGTCTAAGAACAAACGTGATTCCTGATGCAAGCAAGGAAGTTCCATGTTTTAGCCTGTAATGTTTAAAAAACTGCTCTTCTCGCAGATTGTACTTGCATTTCCAAAGCATTTTAAAGTGGCTTTAAACAAAACTAGTAGTGCAAAAAAAAAAAAAAAAAAAAAAAAAAAAAACTGGCATATGTTGAAAGTGGGTGTTTACTTTTTCAAACCTACATTGAAATAATTTGAATTCTACAAAACTGTAGGTAGAGAAGTAGAGAGCTACTCTAAAAACACATTGCTTCAAGTATCAAAAGTCCAAACTTGAGAGAAACAGACAAATGTAGACAGAAAGGTATACTTCTAAAATACAACATTAAACCCCAAAACCCCCTTTCACATTGTATATGCAAAATAAAGCTTACCGATCTCCGTGTGAGTGAGTACACACAAATTGGTGGCTCCAATGCAGTCGCAAGATATTAAGCATTGTTAGCATAGCAAGTGTTAGTTAGCAAGATATTAAGCAGTGAAGCTTGCAGAAAACTTCAAAATTTCTCCTCTGTCCTTCTACCCGGAGCTTTTGCCTCAGAATTTTTTTTCCCGCCCGTCTCCTAACCCCGCGGCTTTCTCTCATAAAATTATTTTTTCGCCCCTCAGAAACTAAAGACGGTGCAAAGACAATGGCGGCTTCTCTCGCTGATGTCCCAGGTAGTTGACATGACATGCGTGCTTTCTTTCAGGTCTGCGTTCCCAACCCAGCACCGCTGGGTTACAGATTGAGACCGATTTTCAACCCAAATTGGGTTAAATCAACCCAACAGCAGCCTCAACCCAGCATTTGGGTTGAAAAAACAACCCAGCGTTTTTTTAGTGTAGAGATAACCTGTACAGTACTTAAGCTTTAGTTAGTATAGTGTGCATATACATATATTTTTCTTTTATGATTACACTATGGGGGGGTCTGTGTGAAACATACTGTACATACTGTTGTACTGACAAACCAATCTTGAATCCCTATTTATTGCTGCACCACTTAATTTAATGTGCACGTGTCAAGTTGAATTGAACAAACACAATAAAACATGTATGTGCATAAAATATTTATATCTAAAAAGGTGTTACATAATTGTGGCCGTGTAAGAATATTTAATTCAACACTCAAAAAACACTTTACAGGCTTGCTTTATTTAGGGGAGGAGCCTAAAATGACTGTCAGAAGCCTCTCTGCCGCCTGTACCACGTGACTGCTTTGGGAAGCGGTTCAGATTGAGGCAATATAAACCCCACAGGCTCCATTCAAAATGTGGGTTTTTGATTGAGAGTTGCGGTTAGTTCAGAGTTTGAATACAGTGTTGATAGTTTGGATAGCGTTTATATAGTTGAGATACTTTGGAGAGTTTAGGAGAGGTAAGAGGATTGAGCCAGCTAGGAAGGAGGATTTCCCCTTGGTGGGAACATTGAGCAGATCTCGTAATAAGGTAAGCTAAATCGAACAATTTCAGGTGCATTATGTCTGCTTTTCAAGAACATTGTTTCTTATTTTATTCAAAAGTGGGGTGCTTGTGTTCCAAGGAGTTCGTGCCTTGCGTGAGAATAAGGAAACTGGAGCTTCACCCACACAAAAGGTAAGTAATTATATTAACATTTTTAAGTAATAATATTACTAATGCACAATTTGTCCATGTTGACCTGTTTATTGTGGCAAAAAAAAAAAAGAGCTGGATAAAGCCCTTGTCTCCATGATAGTGAAGGATACACAGCCGTTCAGTATTGTGGATATTGGATTCAGGACATTTGTTTCAAAACTAGACCCCTGTTATGTTCTCCCCACAAGGCTGGTGTGTATGGGTGCATGCATGAAAGACATGAGTACTTTATTGTAAGGCTCACAATTCAGCACTATATATGTTTCCTTTAGGCTCTGAAGGCCATGGTGGAGGCTGAGTATGAGTCAGCCAAGGAGAAGGCTAAGGCGGACATCAACATGGATGCCTACCTGGCTGTAACATGCCATTTTGTGTCACTGATGGTGCTCCCAATATGGTGGCCTGTGTGAGAGCTGAATCTGAATAATCATATTTGCATTGCACACACGCCTAATCTTATTGTGAAGGCTCTTGACCAACACCCTGCGCTCATTGGCATCTGCGCCAAAGCAAGGCAGCTTGTTGGCTACTTTAAAAGCAGCACCACTGCTAAGGTATGCTCTTTCCCTTTATTCCAATTTATAAGAACGCTAATAGTTTGTCTGTTCCTGCTGCAGTGATTCAATGGCCTACTCATCTATCTTTACAGGAGAGGTTTACACAAGTGCAGCTTCATCTGGGGATTGAGAAAATGAAGCTAATGCAAGAAGTGGAGACCAGATGGAACAGCACATATTTGATGCTGCAACGTTTGGTTGAGCTAAGGGAGTCAGTAAGAGCAGCGTTAGCTGGGCTACAACATGACATCCTCTTTTTAACATCAGATGAGTTCAACATTGTTGAAGGGTGCCTTTGTTTGCGGTGTCCCTTCTACGATGCCACTGTAGAACTGTAGTCATAGGAAAATGTGTCTAAAGTAGTCCCCCTGATGAAAAGCTTGAGCAAACCATTCAGGCGGAAGTAACAAAGCAAGCACCTGCAGTGGAAATGGTAGACAAGCTCATCAGGCAACTCCGGGAGAAGCTGCACACGTTGCAGTCCATGAGCATAGTGTCCCTGGCTACACCCCTGGACACTTGATTTAAAGTAACAGGATTTCAGCCAAACAAAAGCCACTGAGGCAACAAAGCGACTGACTTCCAAGTGTGCCACCCTAATATGGTACGGACGCCTGTCATGGTGCCCACTGCTCACACAGGGTGATGCGTTAAATGCAGAGGACACGTTTCACTGTGTGCACCGTGTGCTGTGCATAACATGTGACAATTCACTTCATGACACAGAATGTAACAGCAGATGCCACTGTGTAGGTCCAGCGCTACCTTTCAGAGCCCAATACAAGCAGGCTGGAAAACCCTCTGGAATACTGGGAGAGGCAAAAAGGACTGTACCCCAATTTGTATAATTTTGCTCATGCATTTTATTTTTTGTGTGTGTATGCCAGCATCTTCTGTAAAAGGGTGTTTTCAAAGGCCATAAAGGTTGTCAAACAAAAAACTGTTAAGCTTATTTCAAAATAAAAAAATTCCCATGTTCTGTACATTATTGTCCAAATTACACAATCATACATGGCTTGCCATATCATAATACTACCATTTAGTGAAAATATTCACACTCATACAATATTTTCTTATACACATGTTATCATTTATGTAGAAAAATTATTTTGTCATATATGTTTTGTAATTATACAACGGACCAGTAGGTGACATCAAATGAACCCTTTCTCAAACCATTTGGTTCAAGTGCCTCATGAGGCTTCATCTCACCATCCCTAGTAATAATAGTAAAAGAAAAACAATGGCCAAAAACAGGGGAAACAAAGGTGTGTGGGGGGGGGGCACACACCATGTGGCAATTGCCAGAACTGACACCAACACTACCAAACAGTTGCACGGTCCACAAAAGAATTTCAGAACCCCGACCGGCTGCTCTGAAGTTCCTTTTAACAGGGCTCCAGCCATGTCCATAACTACTCACATCTGTTCCATGGCTGGAGCCCTGATGGCAACCAGATTGGTGCCAGGTGAGTCTCCAGCTGCAGACAATCCTGACACTCAGGTTAACTTTAGTTCTTAAAGATGCACTTTTTTTACTATAACATTTGTTAAGTCACAGCTGAGCATGTGACCGGCTTTAAGCTAGGTTGCTATGGCAACACTTTTTGTTAGGTTTCAATGGCAACACTTTGCTTAGGGTTTAGAGTTTAGAGTTTAATTGTGAGACAAAAGCCTGTTTTCTTCTGCTCTTGTTAAAAATGTCACATTTCAGCCATTCATTTAGCTGTTTAACTGTGGTTTTAAGGCCTTGTAGAGCCCATCAACCTACTGAGAATTTGTTCAGAGCCCGGAGTTGGAAAGATGGAAAATCCAATAGACATGCTATTATGATCAGCATCATGCAAACGTAGGTACTCTAAACATTAGTATGTTCACAATTACTAATGTTAAAGTTATATGGCTAAGTAACATTCACATTAATATTCAAAAACCATTCTGGGCTTCATTGAAAAAATATGCTGACAGCATGAGAACTGAAAGCTGGGTCGTCTGAGCCTGAAGAATTTAAGTAAGCTAAAATGCAAGCAAATAGGTATGTTCAAAGAGAACATAAGACATAGACATAATTGGGTAGTGGCTATGGATTCAGCTAAAGTGCATTGTGCATAGATGTCCAGTGTAGCAGTAACATATCGCAGGGTAGTGATTAAATGAGCAGTATACAACAGTGAACATTCAGTGTTCACATCCTGGTGTTGTGTTCAAGCGTACCTCGGAGAAAACCAGAAAAAACTCACTAAATATCCACTGAAAACTCACAGTAGCACACAGCAGGCAATAAGTAATGCATAAATCCTGCAATTTGAGAAAATGTGTGACTCTCATTGTGACAATTTGCAAGGGAATGGCGCGTGTTCAGTGTGAATCCTTCACTTAATGTACTGTGGGGTATACGTTCTGTGAATGGATCACAGATCACAGATCACAGATCACAGTTTGTAAGCCCAATTTGCAGGGTAACACATTTTATTTATAGGCACCTTTCTGACACAGAAGGACACCATACAGTCAACAACACAACATATAGTAAAACTAGAATGAGAGATAAGATTATAAGATTAGATTAGATTCAACTGTATTGTCATTACACATGTACAAGTACAGGGCAACGAAATGTAGTTTAGGTCTAACCAGAAGTGCAATAAGCAGCAAGTGCAGGATACAGTTCAAATAAGTTATATATATACATAGAGTGATATGTGCAGGATTAGTACTGTACAGTGGTTATCAGGAGTGTATGGGGGGCGCAGAGGAGTTCAGCAAGGAGACAGCTCTGAGAAAAAAGCTGTTCCTAAGTCTGCTGGTTCTTGTCCGTGGTAGCCTGAAGCATCTGCCTGAAGGCAGGAGAGAGAACAGTACTGCGAGCGCGACGGGGACAGTGCTTCCTCTGGATTTCCACAATGGATGGAAGTGGAGTCCCTGTGATGCGCTGGGCAGTTTTCACCACCCGCTGTATCGCCTTACGCTCAGCAACAGTGCAGCTTCCATACCACACTGTGATTGTAGAGCGGCATATATATTATAAATCAATTAGACAGAGCAAATGACTCAAAGAGAGAAAGTGCACTTGAAAAGATAGTTTGTAAGTAAGAATATGAAGGGCGAGAGTGAATCTATGATAGTGAGTTCCAGAGCCTGGGTTAAACAGCTATTCATTTCTGGATGCATCTGATAAGAGGCACAACTCTGTGAACTCATATTTAGAAAGTGACTGTGACATGTACGTATGTGGAACATGGAGGTTTGTCAAGTCCTGGAGATATATCGTCTATGTCTCCCTTTTTTATTATTTGTCTTTAGTGTCCCAATCCCCGGCATCAGCTGACAGTTCTCTCAGCAGCACTGAGTGGTGCCACCAGACCAAGGGGGTTGAAAGAGACTGTTGAGATGTTTCCCATCAGGATGCTCTCTATGGTGCAGGAGTAGAAGTTTCTGAGCACCTTGGAGGGCAGTCTGAAGTTTCTCAGGCGTCTGAGGTGGTAGAGATGCTGCTGGGCCTTTTTCACCACGTTATTGATGTGACAGGACCATGACAGGTCCTTTGTGATGTTAACATCGAGGTATCGGAAGCTGTCCTCTCTCTCCACTTGGCTCCTGTTGATGACAGGGGTCTGGTAGGTCCTCTCCTGCTTTGTACTGAAGTCCACTATTAGTCCACGTTCAGGTGGAGATTGTTCCTCTGTCACCAGTTCACCAGATTTCCAACCTCCTCCAGGTAGGCAGTCTCGTCGTTGTCAGAGATCAGGCCCACCACGACAGTGTAGTCAGCAAACTTGATGATGGTGGTGGAGTTAGTAGTGGCTGCACAGTCGTATGTGTACAGGGAGTACAGCAGGGGGCTCAAAACACAGCCCTGGAGGGCTCCAGTGCTGAGTGTGATGGAGGCTGAGACATGTCCACCCATCCTTACTGCCTGTGGTCTCCCGGTTAGGAAGTTGGAGATCCACTGACAGAGAGATGAGCTGAGTCCCAGGTGCTCCAGCTTGGTGGTGAGTGTGGAAGGGATTATTGTGTTAAATGCTGAACTGTAGTCAATGAAGAGTGTCCAGGTGGGTGAGTGCAGTATGGAGGAGATATGAGATGGCAATGTCCTGGACCTGGTCTTTAGTCGACCTTCTCCAACTTCTGACCTTTCAAATCCTACTCTACCATCTGAAAATTCTACAACTGCTCTAAATCAATTTAATTTTCTAAGCTCACATCTGATGAAATCATTCAAATAATATCTACAGGCAACCCAACCACCTGTCCACTAGATCCAATCCCTTCAGCAATGCTTCAAACCATCTCCCCTGACCTTATCCCTTTCATTTCTTATATCATAAACAGCTCATTGTCATCTGGACATGTACCATCCGCCTTTAAAACAGCCAGGGTTCCAATCCTAAAGAAACCCACTGCTAAAAAAGCTGATCCTACAGATATCAACAATTATTGACCAGTTTCCCTCCTCTCATTTTTTTCTAAAATCCTTCAGCGCTGTCTCTACAATCAGCTATCACTTCATCTATCACCGAACAACCTCCTGGATCCTAACCAGTCTGGCTTCAGAACAGCACATTCTAAAGAGACTGCTGTTACCGAGCAGCTTCATGCGGCCAGATTGGCAAAACTGTCATCTGTACTTATTCTCCTCGATCCCTCTGCAGCATTTAACACCGTTAACCACAAGACTCTAGTGTCAATCCCGAAGAGGCTTGGATTTCAGTGTTCAGCATGGCAGTGGTTTGCTTCCTACCTTGATTAGCGATCTTACCATGTGACTTGGAAAGGACCCACCTCTGCCTCACGTAGACTCTCCACTGGTGTCCCTCAAGGCTTGGTGCTAGGTCCTCTCCTTTTCTCCCTCTATACGAGATCACTTGGAGAGGTCATTTCCTCACATGGATTATCCTACTGCTGCTATGCTGATGACACACAACTCATGTTCTCCTTTCCTCCCTCTGATCTACATGCTGCTTCCAAAATCTCTGCATGTCTAACCGACATCTCATCTTGGATGGCAGCCCATCACCTTAAACTTAATCCCACCAAAACTGAACTAATATTCATTCCAGCAGATTCTTCACCACATCAGGATCTTGCTATTTACCTGGACAACTCGCAGCTCTCTCCTTCTACAACAGCCCGCAACCTTGGAGTAACAATAGACAACCAACTCTCCTTCTCGACTCACATCAGCAATCTTTCCCGCTCATGTAGATTCCTTCTCTACAATATCAGACAAATCCGCCCTTATCAGTCAACCCAGGCCACCCAACTACTGGTTCAGTCCTTAGTAATCTCACGACTGGACTACTGCAACTCCCTTCTAGCTGGTCTACCTCTATGTACCATCCAACCTCTACAACTAATACAAAATGCAGCAGCACGACTGATCTTTAACCTTCCCAAATTCTCCCACACCACCCCTCTGCTACGTTCCCTCCACTGGCTCCCGGTAGCTGCACGCATCAGGTTCAAAATACTGATGCTGGCCTACAAAGTCAAACATGGAGTAGCACCATCCTACCTCACAGCCCTTATCACACCTCGCACTGCACCTCGTATACTACGAGCCTCCAGTACTGCTCGCCTGGTCCCTCCATCTCTGAAGGTAAAAGGAAGACGCTCATCTAGACTCTTCTCTGTCTTGACCGGCGGAAGAGACGCTCCGGTGATGTTACCAGCTGCTTTGATGATCCTTTGAAGCTGCCTGATATCGGCAACAGCACTGTTACCGAACCAGGTGGAGATGCAGCTGGTCAGGACACTCTCTATGGTGCCCCTGTAGAACGCGGTGAGGGTGGGAGGGGGCAGGTTGGCTCGCTTCAGCCGTCTCAGAAAGTGTAGACACTGCTGGGCCTTTTTGGAAATGGAGGTAATGTTGGTGGTCCAGGTGAGATCGTCTGACATGTGGACTCCCAGGAACTTGGTGTCTTTTACCGTGGAGCCGTGGATGCTGAGTGGGGTGTGGGTCGACGATCATTTCCTTTGTTTTGTCCACATTCAGCGACAGGTTGTTCTCACTGCACCAGGTGGCCAGCTGCTGTACCTCATCTCTGTAAGCCGACTCATCGTTGTTACTGATTAGCCCCACCGCGGTCGTGTCGTCGGCGAATTTGATGATGTAATATTTTCATATTACTTGCTGGGCGTGTGGTGTTTCATAGCTCAGCTGGTACAGCGGAGGACTGTAGGCATAATGCTGGTAATCCTTAGTTAGCTGGTTCAACTTCAGCTCAAAGGACTTATTTTCATTAGACCACCAGGCACATTTATCAAATTCCTTTTTTTAAAGCTTAGATCGCTTGTTCAATTCCGTCTTAAAGGACTTTTTTTTTAAAGAATAATTTGACAGAATTAATAAATAAAACCTTACAAAGTTTCCCTGACCGGGAATCGAACCCGGGCCGCGGCGGTGAAAGTGCCGAATCCAAACCACTAGACAACCAGGGACCCTTGGTTAATTCAAGATGTAAAAGTGTCTTGCTGACTAAAAGACATTTTGTTGTACAGCCAAGGCCTGGTAAATTGCTAATCTTTTCAACCATTCCTTGACCAGGACGCGAACCCCGGTAGCTGGATGAGAGGCCTGAATCCTAACCTATAGACAACCAGGCACATTCAACACATTCTTGGTTGAAAAGCTTAGATCGCTAGATCAATTCCGGCTTGAAGAAGGTTTTTTTTTTAAGCAAAAATCCTGAAAAGCATAAAGGGAAAATCTTACAAAACTTTCGCTTTAAGGACTTTTTTTTTCTACGAAAAAATCCTGAAAAGAATTAATAAATAAAACCTTACAAATTTTTCCTGACCGAGAATCGAACCCGGGCCGCGGCGGTGAGAGCGCCGAATCCTAACCACTAGAGCACCAGGGACCTTCTGACTTTAACTGATTAAAAAAGATCTGTCACTATTTTAGGTGTTTTGTTGTAAGTGGAATCCATTTAATTTTTTTCTTACAGATAACTTTTATAATAACTTTTTTTATTCTTGTACAGCCAAGTTCTGGTATTCAATTCTTCTTTATGACACACGTTCATATTTATTGTCAGGTTGTGTGGTGTTTGTTCCTTCGATAGCTCAGCTGGTAGAGTGGAGGACTGTAGTTGTACTGCCTGTAATCCTTAGGTCGCTGGTTCAATTCTGGCTTGAAATACTTATTTTTTTTTTTTTATAAAAGTCTGAAAATTTTAATTTTTGAAATCCTTCCTTGTCCTGGATGCGAACACGGGCAGTGGGGTGTGAGTTCTAAAAACTATCAACTATATCACCCGATACCTTTAATGTATTCTTGATTTAAAAGCATTTTGCTTACTAGAAAAGATTTAGTTGGACAGCCCAGACCTGGCATAATGGCAAGTTTTTACAACCCTTCCTTGACCGGGAAGAGAACCCAGGCAGTTTGTTCAATTCCGTCTTGAAGGACTTTTTTTTTTTACATTTACAGCATTTATCAGACGCCCTTATCCAGAGCGACTTACAATCAGTAGTTACAGGGACAGTCCCCCTGGAGCAACTAATGGTTAAGTGTCTTGCTCGGGGACACAGGCAAAGGCGTTACCCACTAGGCTACTACCACCCATGATCATCATGACTTGGTACCGGTTTGCCTATTTATATAGGCATCAATAACAGAAATAAAAGCAAGATTTTCATGTTTTAATGCATCTGTATGTTTGGCCACACTGAGCAAAAAAAGCATCACCAAATAAAAGGGAATTGCATTGTGAGTCACGTGTGAATAGGATTCGAGGGAAATGAAGCACTATAGTATTTTAACAGGTATATGTTTTATTTTACTCTTTTGTAAATGGTCACCTTCTCTTTACAGTGCAATGTGGTAAAATAAAAAGATCAGCGGATTTAAATGGGTCTTTCATCTAAATAGTAAACTGAGGCAACTAAACTGTAATTTTATGAACGTCCACACATGCCAAACATCTTATATTGTTAATTTATGTGTATTACATATACTCCTGTTAAAAAGTTTGGGGTAATCAGGGAACATCCTCGTTTTTATATACATCAATTAGTAAAAAAAATCCTGGAAAAATCTGCGTAAGTATAGAGAGGTCCATCATCAGCAACATTTAGAATTGAGTCCCAATGTTTGCTGTGTCTGTCGCTTTCTGATGTTAACTGATGGTTAACCAGGACACAATCTTCAGAATAGTGCTGCTCCACCTTTTTAGATGGAAATGTAGCCTGGATTCTGTATCTGATCTGCAGAAGCTCTACCTCTAACACAGAAATATGTCAAATATGGCATTTCTATTATATCACTTGGCTTTGACAGATTGAGCTGCACAGTGTGTCTACAGTGACCTTTCCTAACATCTAGGAAGTCTTGCTTTAAAGCACCTTACTCAGATGGGATCCAGATGAATATGAAATATCAAATCAATGATATATCAAGGATATCCACACATTTAACACACTTGTCAAATTTTTAAACTTTGGATTATATGTAAAAACATATATTTCTTCAAAGAATAAATACTGCAAATAAATATAGATGGACTAGAAATGCAGAAAAACCACAGATCCTCACAGTATGAAGACCTGCGCTCTGGTTTCCTCCTCCGTCTGGAGGCTGGACGTATCCGGTGCTCTCCACTAAGGGGGCATTGTCCATACAGTCCCCTGCAACAGGTGGACGTGTCTTGCCTGTTGTGGGTCTGTCTCCCAGCAGGTCTCGGATCAACCGGCCTGGGCAGGAAGTGGGTGGAGTTCTGGTGCCTCCTGGAGTCCCGCGGAGTCCCATCTTTGTTTAGATCCACAAAAAAGCGAGCTGTAGAGATGAGAGGAACGGGTGTTGTAGCAGTTTTCCTCAAAAGCCTCCCGGAAACACACTCTGCACCCAGCTTCTCCTCAGGGGACATGTCAAAAGAATGAAAAGCCAGGAGACGTGACATGCACAAACAAGAAAAGACTTGTCCCTTCTCGTTCATTGCGAGGTAGAGACCGCTGATTAAGCCCCCAGCAAGACTGATACCTGGAGAGGGATGAGATGAGACCATGAACTACAGCAGTGGCCGGATGGAGCATGGTACCGAATCTGCTGTGCCGCCGGGAGGATGTCCCGTCCTGCAGTACAGTGTCACCAGGAGGGGGTGGCGCAGGTCGCTGCTCTCTGTCACCAGGAGGGGGGTGGCGCAGGTCGTCACGGCGCGTCACCAGGAGGGGGGTGGCGCAGGTCGCTGTTCTCTGTCACCAGGAGGGGGGTGGCGCAGGTCGCTGCTCTCTGTCACCAGGAGGGGGGTGGCGCAGGTCGTCACGGCGCGTCACCAGGAGGGGGGTGGCGCAGGTCGCTGTTCTCTGTCACCAGGAGGGGGGTGGCGCAGGTCGCTGCTCTCTGTCACCAGGAGGGGGGTGGCGCAGGTCGCTGTTCTCTGTCACCAGGAGGGGGGTGGCGCAGGTCGCTGCTCTCTGTCACCAGGAGGGGGGTGGCGCAGGTCGCTGTTCTCTGTCACCAGGAGGGGGGTGGCGCAGGTCGCTGTTCTCTGTCACCAGGAGGGGGGTGGCGCAGGTCGCTGCTCTCTGTCACCAGGAGGGGGGTGGCGCAGGTCGCTGTTCTCTGTCACCAGGAGGGGGGTGGCGCAGGTCGCTGCTCTCTGTCACCAGGAGGGGGGTGGCGCAGGTCGCTGCTCTCTGTCACCAGGAGGGGGTGGCGCAGGTCTCTGGAGTCGCCCGGGACGGGATGGCCGCCGCACGTCTGCTCCTCTCTGTCACCAGGAGGGGGGTGGCGCAGGTCGCTGCTCTCTGTCACCAGGAGGGGGGTGGCGCAGGTCGCTGCTCTCTGTCACCAGGAGGGGGGTGGCGCAGGTCGCTGCTCTCTGTCACCAGGAGGGGGGTGGCGCAGGTCGCTGCTCTCTGTCACCAGGAGGGGGGTGGCGCAGGTCGTCGCGGCGCGTCACCAGGAGGGGGGTGGCGCAGGTCGCTGCTCTCTGTCACCAGGAGGGGGGTGGCGCAGGTCTCTGGAGTCGCCCGGGACAGGATGGCCGCCGCGCGTCTGCTGCTCTCTGTCACCAGGAGGGGGGTGGCGCAGGTCGCTGCTCTCTGTCACCAGGAGGGGGGTGGCGCAGGTCGCTGCTCTCTGTCACCAGGAGGGGGTGGCGCAGGTCGCTGCTCTCTGTCACCAGGAGGGGGGTGGCGCAGGTCGTCGCGGCGCGTCACCAGGAGGGGGGTGGCGCAGGTCTCTGGAGTCGCCCGGGACAGGATGGCCGCCGCGCGTCTGCTGCTCTCTGTCACCAGGAGGGGGGTGGCGCAGGTCGCCGCTGCTGCTGCTGGAGTCGCCGTTGTCGCGGTCCTCGGTCGCCCCCGCGCCACCAGGGCGCAGGTAGGCGCGCACTTTTCGGTCTGGATGTTCGGGGCTTTCTGTCTGCCTGGTAGATGCAGCAGCTTCAAACCTGGAACCGAATCAACAGAATCCTCACGAATCGATTTCATGATGAAATAAACTGGCAGCAAGTTTGGGTTCAAATTTCCAAAGGTTTCTGAAGAAAACATGAGCCTCCGTGGATGGGATTTATTTAGGGCTGAAGTCGCAGCACCTGCAGCCAGTGGTGCTGTAATAAATTCTAATATCACAGCTGCACTGCTGCAGAGGTCCTGCACTGTTGAAATACGGTGTTGAATGTACATTGTACCCTACAAGTCAGTAACAAGAAGTTTAAATGTGTCTGGTAAACTAAAAGTTCCCAGCAGCAGCAGCAGCAGCAGCAGCACAGCCCCTAAAGACCCCCTCCTGGGGTTATTTACGTGGTGGCATCTGAAGATGGGTCCGTTGCTTGTTGGCGGGGTTAGATGGAGGAATTCCATGCTGTTTGGCAGGGAGGATGAAATTTGAACTCGGGAATAATTCGCTGGGCCGCACATTCCCCGGGTGTTTGCATGACACCCTGTAGGTCTGGTTCTCCGCCCTCTGTCCCGAAAAAGATGTACAAGATCAGCTCATACCACCACAAACAAGCACATTTTTAATGTCTCTCTCTTTCTCTCTCTCTCTCTATATATATATATATATATATATATATATATATATGTGTGTGTGTGTGTGTGTGTTTAAACTGATTTAAAGTGAATTAAGAAAAGGTGGCACAAAAAAATTCTGCAAGCTGCTTTCAATGCTTTTAACATGAATGGTACAAGGGCCACTAATATTCACTGTGGTTACAACACAATATGCAGATATGAAGCATATCGCTATATTCCCATAACGGCACAGACTTGAAATTCCAGTTTTCTGTTGGTGTTGATCTTTGAGGATGATGCTGAGGAGCACCTATCAGCCCACGAGGAACGTTTCCAGGCTTTCGGCTCTGTGGTGTGTGAGGGCCAGATCTACATGACCCCGCTGGATTTCCTGGAGTCGGTGGCCTCAACAGGCACTAAAAGTAAGGAACAAAAGCAAAGTGTCATCGTATCAGACATCTTCTACCTGCGAGAAGCACATGGTCACTGAAGTAATGGACCTGCACGCACAATTCTGTGTTCAGGCCAGTTTACAGAGTTGATGCCAGTTGTCTCTGATTGGAAGATTCTTCGCCTACCGTAAATCCCCGGGCACTGGTCATGGCTGCCCACTGCTCACTCAGGGTGATGGATTAAATGCAGAGGACAAATTTCACTGTGTGCACCGTGTGCTGTGCTGCTGTGTATCACATGTGACAATCACTTTACTTTCTTCTTTTTCTTCTTTTAAATCTTGGATTAATTAGCATAATGTTTGTTGCTTGTTGAATCTGAAATTGCAGCCTCATTATTAAATATAATGTAAAGTTTGGGATTTTTTCACCACAGCCCACCTTCCTGCCTCAGACCAGAAGCTGTTGAAATCCCTCACACGACAGGTGAACAGTCTCTGGTTTATTGCTTTAAATCCCATAATCTCATTATAACCCATCATAATCTGAATTTTTATAGGAGTTAGTAAAGATGGTAGCAAACACCCCTCCTGTTGGGAAGAGATCTTCTACACTTTTCCGGAGCCTTCAGCATGGTGGTAAGTGCGCAGTATAATGCTACTTTAATGTATCATCAGAATAAAGTATTTCTTATGAAGAATAATCCACCCCATTCATTTCCAACCAAATGTCTACTTTCTGTAACCCTCTTCTTCTCTAAAAGGAGAATCTAAAAGGTCTGATTTGGGAATATAGTTCAAACACGGTTTGAACTATTGGGTTATACTCGCTCTGAATGAATGTTTTCCTTTACTTGCAGTGACTTGTCAGTCCTACACACATCCACAAATGGAATCTAAAAATGAATTTACCTCAGAATACTCATTCATTTCCACTTCACAGTCCAGTCCAGTCGGTCCAGACCAGGTTTCCCATACCATGCAGAGCTGTCATCCTCTTAGTAAAGCCAGCACATCTGGATACTGACAGTCACTCTCACCATACAAAGGAAGGCCATACTACACGTCTGCAGTTGTCCAGAACGTTTTACACTGAGCAAAGTAAAAACAAGGCAGCACAGCTTTCATTCCACCAATATGGACCTTCTTAGATCTTCTCAGAGTGGATTGTACTTGTAGACGGTGGCCATTGATTCATTCAAATGT
Organism: Denticeps clupeoides; assembly: GCF_900700375.1. Classification (NCBI taxonomy): domain Eukaryota; kingdom Metazoa; phylum Chordata; class Actinopteri; order Clupeiformes; family Denticipitidae; genus Denticeps; species Denticeps clupeoides. The sequence goes on along the minus strand of NC_041724.1, from coordinate 19,189,240 downwards.
ATTAAATGTTGTATTTGGTAATAGAGGTTTTAACGCTTCCTTTCTTTAACCCAGGTATCATCACTTACACAGAGTATCTGTTTCTTCTTTGCATTTTAACAAGTGAGTATCCTTCTTAATTTGGTGAAAATTATTCTTGTCTCTGATTTGCTGTGTCCATCAAACATTTAAGATCCTCATGCTGGCTTCAAAATGGCCTTCAACATGTTTGACGTGGATGGCAATGAGCGGGTGGACAAGCAGGAGTTTTTGGTGGTACGACCTCCTTGACCTAGAGCAGAGATGTCAGCTTGTGTTTTCGGGGTTTTTATGACTGTATTTCATTTTCTAGCTGGAGGAAATTTTCCTCAAGAGAAACAAGAAGAATGCCAGAACACAGGGAAACACGGGGACATCAGTGCAGCTGGTAAGACAGGAACTCCATTGTTCGCCTCATGTAGATCAAATTTGGATCAAATTCTTCTTGCTCCTGCGCCTGGAGGAGGAAACATGAAACATACTGATGGTCATGTGGTGGACAGAAAGAAGGTTATTCTCAGGCATTCTGAGGGATATTTCGGGCCTGTAATGCTTCAGTGGAAAGCAGTTAGAGTTACTGGAGAGCACCAGTCCTGATTAGATCTTTCCATGCTCCACCACATCTCATTCAACCCACTTCTAAACATGTATTTTACTTTAAAAATGTACACACAGTAGATTTAAAAAAGTATATACACCCCTGTTACATGGCTGGTTTTGATGTAACCTATAACATCTAGGAAGTACTGGTCATCTCCCAAATTCTCCCTATTTCTGGACTTTGGAGTAGGGTTGCAACGAGAACGCATCTCCAGTGGTGGCCTAGTGGTTAAGGTTGCCGGTTCGAATCCTGATCTGCCATGTACCGTCCCCACACACTGCTCCCCGGGCACCTGTCATGGCTGCCCACTGCTCACTCATGATGGTTCCTCAAGGTGATGGTTAAATGTAGAGGACCAAATTAATAATCTTTGCTCTGCAAATGCTTCCATATGATGAATGTGGGCGTTTGGGGTAAACAAATGTATAACAATTAATTTTATAAGAAAAATACATCTAACCCATTCAAACACTTAATAGGGTGAACAAAATGAACCATTTTAAAAATCATTCAATAGCAAATTAATTTCCTGCCTAATAACATGTTTTGTACAAATAAACAAGTTCATGAAGTGTGCTATTGTAATGTGTAGTTCATAAATGGAAATAAAATAATGAATTATTTCACAGATTTCCCAAGGGAACATGACCAACTCAACACTTTTGGTGCACTTCTTTGGGAAGGATGGAAAATCTGAGCTGAACTTTGATCAGTTCTGCAGGTAAGAATCAGGATTTTTACAGTGTCTAAATGAATATGTACCCTTTTAGAATATATTTTATTATAAAATGCGACTGTCTTCAATCCCTCCATAGCTTCATGGAAAATTTGCAGACAGAGGTCTTTGAGATTGAATTCCTAAACTACTCCAGGGGCATGAGCACCATCAGCACAGTGGACTTTGCACAGGTTCTACTGCGTTATACCACTGTGGACAATGTCAGCAGTTACCTGAAGAATGCTGATCAGCAGGGTGCTGATAAGAAGGTTCTCATCCGTTTCTTTAAATAGAGTCTGCTGGATAAAAACTGAAGTTGAATGTTTTATATGGTTAATATATGGTTAAGAGCACTATACACCAATCGGTATCAGTATTCGGACAACCTGTCTCATTTTGATTTTACTATTGAATTTAATATGCATGTACATGGAGAGAATGCTATTTTTGGGGGTTTTGGGGTCACCAGAGCCAATGACCATTAGCCCCCTTTGCTGTCACCTGAGATCATGAGTGCTGCAGTTGCGAGTGTGAACTATTTTACAACTAATTGTCAATTTAGTAACATGAATGTCAGTTTCTAAATAGATAATGTTCTGTTTTTTTCTTTTAGGGAATAACATTTGAAGAATTTCGAGTTTTCTTCCAGTTCCTCAATAACCTTGAGGATTTTGCTATGGCTATGCAGATGTATAACTTTGCCGGTCGTTCCATTGGACAAGGTAAGTACATGGAAGTGAGGGCGTGAGAGCAAGGGCTTAGATTGACTGGTGGGTAACATTTACATTTACATTTAAGGCATTTGGCAGACGCCCTTATCCAGAGCGACTTACAACGTGCTTTCAAGTTACCATCGATGAAGAGATCAATTCCGGTTTACTAGGACCCCAAATATGAATACATCTATTTTATGCACTCTGTTCTAGTTTCTATACGGAAGTCAGACAAGAAGAAGGTTACAAGTTCAACTAAATATTCTCTAAAGAGGAAGGTGTTGAGCTGTCGTGTGAAGGTGCTCAGTGACTGAGCTGGAAGTTCATTCCACCACCAAGGGGCCGAGACGGAGAAGAGTCTAGATGAGCGTCTTCCTTTTACCTTCAGAGATGGAGGGACCAGGCGAGCAGTACTGGAGGCTCGGAGTATACCAGGTGCAGTGCGAGGTGTAATAAGGGCTGTGAGGTAGGATGGTGCTACTCCATGTTTGGCTTTGTAGGCCAGCATCAGTATTTAGAACCTGATGCGTGCAGCTACTGGGAGCCAGTGGAGGGAACGTAGCAGAGGGGCGGTGTGGGAGAATTTGGGAAAGTTGAAGATCAGTCGTGCTGCTGCATTTTGTATGAGTTGTAGAGGTCGGATGGACTATGAACCAGATGACTACCAGTGTTGGGAAGATTACTTTAGAAATGTAATTAATAACAATTACAAGCAACATTATTTAAAATGTGATAGGATTCTAACTATTTCAATTACTGTATAAAAGTAATGTAACTAATTACATTTGAATTCTGTTTGTAAGTTTATAACCTGGCAGTATTTACAGCCGCTGCCATGCTGGGGCTCCGGGGCGCTCGTGCGGACAGTGATGGGGAGCAGGAAGATTTTGGCTGGCAGAGCGAGGGCATGGGCGATGTAGCAGGGGGCAGTTAGAGATGGGGAGTGGCTGTGCCCATGTGGGCTGTACATTCTGGGAAGTGGCTCCTTGGCGGGGGCCATAGCACACAGTTGAAGAACAGGGACAGTCGTGGCATAGGCATGCTGGAACATGGCGGGTGGCGTGGGTTGGTTGCGAGAGGGACTGGAACATCAGAGAGACTGGTCATAAAAGACTGGACTAAACCACATGGACCAGGGATTGGAAAGCCGGTAGGCAATGGGGTTGATGCGTCATTAGACCTGGAAGGGTCTGATGTATCGTGGGCCCAGTTTCTTAGCTTCAGAGGGCATATGCAGATCTCTGGTGGATACCCAGAACCTAACTCCGGGGTGAAACAGCCTGTCGGTGTCTGCGTTTCAGTCCAAGGCTCTGTGGACGATGCCCCCGGTGTTCCAGAGTTGGCAGACTCTGAGGTTGACCAGCCCCTCCTCGGTGTTGGTAGGACCAGTCAGTGTCCCATGGAGGCTTCAAGGGGTTTGAGGCCAGTGGCGGAGGAGATGTGTTGGTTTTAAGCCAACTCGGTGGAGGAGGTGGGTGGCCCAGGAGGTGATGTGGGCTGAGCAGTAAGAGCAGTTCTTCACCTCTTGATTGATCCACCCTGTCTGACCGTTGGGCTCTGGACATGAGAATCGTGCTATGAATTGTGGGCCTATTCAACTAACAACTTCCTCTTTACAGGGATTTTTATAGACAATCAGAGTGCGGATTGGATGATACCATTACCACTCACATGATTCCCACTACACCACTATTATTAACCATATTGAAATGTTTTGAATACAATGTTAAGATAACTACTTGTAATTTAATTATACATTTTCCTCTGGTAACTGTAACAGAATAGAAATACGTTTTTTTTTTTATTATGTAATTACCATTACAAGTCCTTACACCCAAACACACCAAAAAGTCCACTTACTAACATTGTGTCCCTGAGCAGGACACTTAACCCTGAGTGTCTCTAGGGGGACTGTCTCTGTCCCTGTTAATCTGGATAAGGGTGTCTGTTAAATGCTGTAAATGTAAATCTTCGGAGTCATGTAATGGTAGTTTTTTTGCTCCCCTTTTAGAAGAATTTGCACGAGCAGTCTATGTAGCTACGGGCCTGAAGCTTTCTCCACACCTGGTAGACGTGGTCTTCCAAATTTTTGATGTAGACCATGACAAGCAGCTAAGCTACAATGAGTTCATTGGGATCATGAAAGAGCGGCGTCGCCGAGGCTCATGGGTAAAGAATTGTGATTTGACAGGTTTAGCGCTCAGAAAAATATGTTTAAATGAGAGCCCTGAAAAATACTATAAACTACTATAATCTGGTCAGACCATTTTTTTCTTTCCCATGATGTGTATTTGCTGTAATTGCAATTAAGTGCTTTTTATTTTCTTATTCAGGGGAAAAGGACAGAAGAGGGTTTCACATCCTTTAAAATATGTATGAAGAGTCATCTCTCTTCAAAATAGGTATGTATGAATCATATCTATTGATCCATTGGAGAGTTATTCATGTGTCTGTGCTTCAGCATCAAATTACTTTGAAATATTAATTGTAGTACTGCTTACAAGTGCAACAAGCTCCAGACTTTAAAAATAATAAGTTCTGTACAGGACGTTGGTGTATATTCTACTGTAAACTGAAAAGTAAATGTTCTATCTAACTGTCTGGTTAATTCGTTCTGCCAGGATTACAAGGCTGATGGACGCAGCAGTGCAAGAGAGGAAATGAAGAAGAATAAAATCATTTGATGCACCTTTTAAAAGAAGTACTTTATTCGTGTATGTGTGCACTGGTGTGATTTCTGTTTGTATTTTAGTGTTTTAGTTTTTCTACTGTGCCGAGCGGAGTTCGAACTCAGAGAAGCTGCATTGTTCACATTCTTTCTTAAATCCTATCTTACCACCAACCAAGCACAGAGATTGTCTTACACAGGCGTTTACTGCTCAGAGGACACAGCTCAACCCCCCCTCATCACACTTCTTCACACTTCTTCATTTCATGTACATATTCACAATGTGCAATATATCTGCTTATAAGACAGTTGTGAGTTTTATTAGCATAAATGGTTTGAAGTTATTTTGTGTGTCTCATCTGCCGTGCCTCTGTCTGATCACTGCTGAAATCCAACATACACCGACGGAGCTGAACTTGCTGTTTCGAGGTCTTGTTAAGGTCAAAATGAATAATTCACGGGTCTGTAGTATCTTGAGAGCAAACTTCTAATCCCAATCTGCACCTTTGGTACCCTCCGATTGGAACTACACCCATTTCATAAAGTGGAATAAAGGTGACAGCTCCTTCTTCTCACAGCAGCAGGTATATTAGGAACTGATGCCGATTCGAACAAATATTACTTAACATAACAAAGCAGTTCTGTTTCAGAAGCATCTTTATTCATAATCTACATAAGTAGCATTGATAATAATATTTCCAGGACACGACACCAAGATTAGAAAATTATCGGCAAGGGTGACACACTAATGATATTTTATGGGTTACATGGAAAGTCCCACGTCCAATACTTACTACTGTAGATAAACCATTATAAACACATGGGATGCTGGGATTCCATGTGTGTGGGGTCAGGGAAGGTAATTAAAGTAAATTCCTTCAAACTCTTGTTGTATGGTCACAAAAATCAACGATATGCATTTATAACTGGAAGGGGGTGTTCGCCCAGGAAGTTTACCCAGCGCACCAAACAGGCCAAGGATGTTCACCCAGGGCACCAAACATGCCCAGGGAGTTCGTCCAGGGCACCAAACAGGCCCAGGGAGTTCGTCCAGGGCACCAAACAGGCCCATGGTGTTCGTCCAGGGCACCAAACAGGCCCATGGTGTTCGTCCAGGGCACCAAACATGCCCAGGAAGTTTACCCAGCACACCAAACAGGCCCAGGGAGTTCGTCCAGGGCACCAAACAGGCCCATGGTGTTCGTCCAGGGCACCAAACAGGCCCAGGGCGTTCCCCCGGCCCTCCAAACAAGCCCAGGGCACCAAATAGACGCAGGGTGTTTCCTAGCCCACCAAACAGGCTAGGACAGCCCTAGTCATAGAGAAATTGGGGTATTTTGGTTGTCATGCTATATAGAATCAATACATTTCAACATTCATTATATTTATTACATAACTACCAACAGCATTCTTGGATTAAAGCATTATTCATGTTTATTGCAAGAATCTCACACACCTTCATGTTTTTAATTAATATAGAAAAACTGAACACAATATATTTCATAATCACACCTTGATATGGCTCTATAGGAATTTTGGAAATTTAATAGATAATCGAGTCAAATGGCCAAAAAAATGTAATCCACAATCTTTCAATATTCCAAAAATATCATTTAATAAAATGTGAGGCAGTTGCATTCTGCTTGAATGGGATTTTGAATGCATGACTAATAAAACCAGGGATTTACTGAGCTGTGGTAAAAGACATTAAAAGATGCGGAGAAGACACGGACATGAGACAACAGGATACATTTATACACATGAATAACGGTTACGGTTCGAATCCCGATCCCCCAAGGTGCCACTGAGGTGCCACACACTGCTCCCCGGGCGCCTGTCATGGCTGCGCACCTCTCACTAAGGGTGATGGTTAAAAGCAGAGGACACATTTCGTTGTGTCACTGTGTGCCATGCTGCAGTGATTCACCATCACTTTGCTTTCAATGTCACCCTACAAAGTCACATAAATGACTTTCTCAAACAAGCTTCTCACAGTCGTTTGAACATTATTGAGCGACAGGGTGATTATTATAAGGCTGGAGGTTAACAGCTATCTTGTCCAGGACCAGAGGAATTTACCAGAAAATATGGAACTTGCGGGGCTGTCCCAATCTCTCTCAGTTACTGTTCAGTCTTCTACAGTAAAAGCCGTGTCCACCCTCCATGGTCTGCTGGACCATTTAAATGTCAGTTCTACTTTATTATGCAGGACATTGTGACACAAATGTTTCAGAAACCTTTTTTAAAAATTTATTAGAAAAGACAAAGCCCCTCAGGTTCCCTGTGAGCGCCTTACAGTCAGTAGTTACAGGGACAGTCCCCCCCTGGAGACACTCAGGGTTAAGTGTCTTGCTCAGGGACACGATGGCAGTAAGTGGGATTTGGACCTTCTGGTTCATACTAGGCTGGTGACTGTTCTTTAAAATCCAGACGTCACGGCAGCGTGGTGAGGAGGGTGGAGCAGCTTCTTCTGCACTGACGCTCGCACGCACGCACGCACGCACGCACGCACGCTGTGAGGCGCGTCCGCAGCTCACGTCTCAGCAGAGCAGATGCAGAGAAGATGACGCCGCCAGACCCGCGCAGCGTGAGAAGACGCTGCCAGCGAGCTTTCTCCTGGATCCCGGTCATCTTCATCTCCGGCGTCGTGGCCTGGTCCTACTACGCGTACGTCGTGCAGCTCTGCGTCGGTGAGTCCACTTAACACCACACTGCATTTCTGGATTCTTCCTCACATGCACGCATGAAACATTTCTTAGTGCATCAATAATCAGTCGATTTGCTGCAGTTCCTCAGAGGGCTGTCTAAAAAAGATCATCATTTTAGCCTGTCCATTGCACAGTCAGACAGCAAAAAATAGATATGACAAACCTTTACATTAAATCTCTGACACGCGTGAACAACACGGATATTGCAATGCAGCAGGTACAGTAACTTTTTTAACTTGAAAAGTATTTTTGCAGAGCGGTAGAAGGGTGAGGATGCGCAGAATAAATATCATCTCTGATCAGAGGAAATACAGCCTCATGCACAACACAGCTTATTATATCTGAATAAGGATATTATATCTGAAATGTTTCATCACGACACCAGCAGAAAAATGCAGCTTTTCACGCTACTCGTGATTGTATTTCGCTCCACATGTTTTCTCAGCCTTTGAGAGAGACAGAAGACATCTAATAATAATGAATAATGAGGTTTCGAGGGTGAACATAACTAGACACATTATGAAAAATCACAATGGATGAACTACACAGCAACATTGCCAGTGTTAATTTAACACTGCACAGAGCTTATATGAGCCAACTCCAAATCAGAATAAATGGTGACTCCGCCCCTTTACAGGTAACAAGCCCATGTGGGTGGTGCAACGGGTACCAGACAGGTGGTCCATATCAGCCCCATCTTAATATGAACCCAAAAACCCAGATGGGGAGCAAGAGACCCCAGCCAACACGTTCATGTGGGGCCATATGGGTTGGAGATGGGCTGGTGTGGTCCGAGGGCTCCATGGTTGGCCTCATGTGGGCAAGCCCAGATGGGGAGTAAAAGTTGGCCTGGTTTACCCACAGTCATGAAAAACACTTGGACCAACATAGACCTCACTGGTTTTTCTCTCTTTATTTTGAGTTTGTGTGTGGGTTGTTCTGCGTGTTGAACTTAAGGAACATGTTCCTGTAAGAAACTGACATTTTTTCATTACTTCTTGTAGTTCCATGGTAAAACCACCAGGGTTCTTTAATGCTGCTGAGAGTTTATATTCGACTCTAATTAGTTTTAAATTACAGTGACTCCGCCCCTCCCAAGGTAACATATGGGTGGTCCATATCAGCCCCACCTTATTTTGAACCCATATGAGGAGCAGGATTTACCCTGATTTACCCACAGTCATGTAAAAGAATCAGACCAACATGGACCTCACTGGCTTTTCTGTTTTAAGTGGGCGAGATTGTTTATCGGTTTAATCCCTTCGATCTGAACTGGTTATACTACCTAATTATCCGTAATAAGAGGGTTAAGATGAATTTTTTATCATTTTAGGTGAATTCATAATTGCAGTTGGCGCATGAATGTTTCAATCTAAGGTTTTTGTTACAGCTTGATTTCAAATACAATTGCACAAACACAAGAGCTCCACCTTTTTATTTCAATAAGTTATTAAAGCAAGAATTGGTTTTCCACTAGTAATAAAGACACGAAAGATCAATTTTTGTTTGGTGATATTATAACATTTTTGATTATACATTTTTGATACAGTTGTCAATACCCTTGACTTACAGTACATCCGGAAAGTATTCTCAGCGCATCACTTTTCCCACATTTTGTTATGTTACAGCCTTATTAAATGCATTTTTTTCCTCAGAATTCTACACACAACATAACAACATGAAAAAAGTTTACTGGAGGTTTTGACAAATTTACATATGTATTTGAATGCTATGTAATACTTAAGTATTCACAGTCATTGCTCAGTACTTTGTTGATGCACTTTTGGCAACATTTATGGAATATTATGCCACAAGCTTGGCCCACCGATCCTTGGCCAGTTTGGCCCATTCCTCTGTTCAGCACCTCTCAAGCATCGTCAGTTTTAATGGGAAGCATCCAGAGATGTTCAATTGGATTCAAGTGTGGGCTCAAAGGAATTCACTCAGCTTGGAGCAGCTTTTCATCCAGGACGTCTCTGTACATCGCTGCAGTCACCTGACTGGTCTCCCAGTTCCTGCAGCATGATGCTGCCACCATCATGCTTCACTGTAAGGATGGCATTGGCCTGGTGATGAGTGGTGCCTGGTTTCCTCCACACCTGCTGTTCACAAAGAGTTCAGTCTTTGTCTTGTGCAGGCAGGCTGCCCTATGGTTTTTACTAAGGAGTGGCTTCCATCTGCAGAGATCAATCAGAATCAGAAAACTTTATTAAGAAGGAAGGAAATTGCTTAAGATGTCCTTCAAGAAGGTTCTAGTCTGTCCACAGAGGACCCATCAAGTTTTTGGTCACCATCGTAACTAAAACCCTTCTCCCCCGATCGCTCAGTTTAGGTGTCTGGCCAGATCTAGGAAGAGTCCTGGTGGTTTAGAACTTACAGATGATGGAGGCCATTGTACTCGTTGGGACCTTTAAAGCAGCAGAATTTTTTCTGTAACCTTCCCCAGATTTGTGCCTCGAGACAATTCTGTCTCGGTGTCATGTGACTGTATGAACCGATATGACTCGTGATTCCCAGCGTACTTCATCAGCGCAGACCTGTGTTCTTTGCTCAGTCATTGAGTTTCCTCTTGTGATCAAGCCCATCTCAACTTCTCATAAGAGACATTTAGCCCGATCCTTATGTTCTTCCTCAACCTGGTTTTCTCTACATTTGTTTTGTGTTTTACAACTCGAACCCCATCCCTGGCAGACGTCGCCCGGGACACTCATGCCATTGACTTCATGCTTGGTTTGTGCTGTGGCATGAACTGTCAACTGTGGGATGTCTCAAGGATGATCAGGGGAAACAGGAGACACCTGAACTACATTTTGAGTTCCATGGTATTATGGGGTGTTTTGACCTATAAATTCAAATTGGATCGCTATTGTTAACACCCACGGCATCTGCAAAAAGCCTTGGAGTTTGGATAGATAACAAACTGAGTTTGAACCATCATGTTGCTGCGATCTCCAGATCCTGCAGGTTCACTCTCTACAACATTCGCAAGATTTGGCCTTTTCTCTCACAACAGGCTACGCAGCTCCTCGTCCAGGCAATGGTCATCTCCAAACTCGACTACTGTAACTCTCTCCTGGCTGGAGCCTCTGCAGTCACCATAAAACCACTCCAGATGATCCAAAATATGGCAGCCCGTCTCATCTTCAATCAGCCAAAATACACCCATGTTACACCTCTTCTTACCTCCCTCCACTGGCTCCTGGTAGCTGCTCGCATTGAGTTCAAATCCTTGATGCTGCCTACAGGGCTGTAAATGGAACTGCCCCCTCCTACATCAATACAATACTACCTAGCTACACTCCTGCACAGAAGCTACAATACTACCTCCTACATCAACACAATACTACCTAGCTACACTCCTGCACAGAAGCTACAATACTACTTCCTACATCAACACAATACTACTTAGCTACACTCCTGCACAGAAGCTACAATACTACCTCCTACATCAACACAATACTACCTAGCTACACTCCCGCACAGAAGCTACAATACTACCTCCTACATCAACACAATACTACCTAGCTACACTCCCGCACAGAAGCTACAATACTACCTCCTACATCAACACAATACTACCTAGCTACACTCCCGCACAGAAGCTACAATACTACCTCCTACATCAACACAATACTACCTAGCTACACTCCTGCACAGAAGCTACAATACTACCTCCTACATCAACACAATACTACCTAGCTACACTCCTGCACAGAAGCTACAATACTACCTCCTACATCAACACACTACTACCTAGCTACACTCCTGCACAGAAGCTACAATACTACCTCCTACATCAACACACTACTACCTAGCTACACCCCTGCACAGAAGCTACAATACTACTTCCTACATCAACACAATACTACCTAGCTACACTCCTGCACAGAAGCTACAATACTACCTCCTACATCAACACACTACTACCTAGCTACACTCCTGCACAGAAGCTACAATACTCCCTCCTACATCAACACACTACTACCTAGCTACACTCCTGCACAGAAGCTACAATACTACCTCCTACATCAACACACTACTACCTAGCTACACTCCTGCACAGAAGCTACAATACTACCTCCTACATCAACACACTACTACCTAGCTACACTCCTGCACAGAAGCTACAATACTACCTCCTACATCAACACACTACTACCTAGCTACACTCCTGCACAGAAGCTACAATACTACCTCCTACATCAACACACTACTACCTAGCTACACTCCTGCACAGAAGCTACAATACTACCTCCTACATCAACACACTACTACCTAGCTACACCCCTGCACAGAAGCTACAATACTACCTCCTACATCAACACACTACTACCTAGCTACACTCCTGCACAGAAGCTACAATACTACCTCCTACATCAACACAATACTACCTAGCTACACTCCCGCACAGAAGCTACAATACTACCTCCTACATCAACACAATACTACCTAGCTACACTCCCGCACAGAAGCTACAATACTACCTCCTACATCAACACAATACTACCTAGCTACACTCCCGCACAGAAGCTACAATACTACCTCCTACATCAACACAATACTACCTAGCTACACTCCTGCACAGAAGCTACAATACTACCTCCTACATCAACACAATACTACCTAGCTACACTCCTGCACAGAAGCTACAATACTACCTCCTACATCAACACACTACTACCTAGCTACACTCCTGCACAGAAGCTACAATACTACCTCCTACATCAACACACTACTACCTAGCTACACCCCTGCACAGAAGCTACAATACTACTTCCTACATCAACACAATACTACCTAGCTACACTCCTGCACAGAAGCTACAATACTACCTCCTACATCAACACACTACTACCTAGCTACACTCCTGCACAGAAGCTACAATACTACCTCCTACATCAACACACTACTACCTAGCTACACTCCTGCACAGAAGCTACAATACTACCTCCTACATCAACACACTACTACCTAGCTACACTCCTGCACAGAAGCTACAATACTACCTCCTACATCAACACACTACTACCTAGCTACACTCCTGCACAGAAGCTACAATACTACCTCCTACATCAACACAATACTACCTAGCTACACTCCCGCACAGAAGCTACAATACTACCTCCTACATCAACACAATACTACCTAGCTACACTCCCGCACAGAAGCTACAATACTACCTCCTACATCAACACAATACTACCTAGCTACACTCCCGCACAGAAGCTACAATACTACCTCCTACATCAACACAATACTACCTAGCTACACTCCTGCACAGAAGCTACAATACTACCTCCTACATCAACACAATACTACCTAGCTACACTCCTGCACAGAAGCTACAATACTACCTCCTACATCAACACACTACTACCTAGCTACACTCCTGCACAGAAGCTACAATACTACCTCCTACATCAACACACTACTACCTAGCTACACCCCTGCACAGAAGCTACAATACTACTTCCTACATCAACACAATACTACCTAGCTACACTCCTGCACAGAAGCTACAATACTACCTCCTACATCAACACACTACTACCTAGCTACACTCCTGCACAGAAGCTACAATACTACCTCCTACATCAACACACTACTACCTAGCTACACTCCTGCACAGAAGCTACAATACTACCTCCTACATCAACACACTACTACCTAGCTACACTCCTGCACAGAAGCTACAATACTACCTCCTACATCAACACACTACTACCTAGCTACACTCCTGCACAGAAGCTACAATACTACCTCCTACATCAACACACTACTACCTAGCTACACTCCTGCACAGAAGCTACAATACTACCTCCTACATCAACACACTACTACCTAGCTACACTCCTGCACAGAAGCTACAATACTACCTCCTACATCAACACACTACTACCTAGCTACACCCTGCACAGAAGCTACAATACTACCTCCTACATCAACACACTACTACCTAGCTACACTCCTGCACAGAAGCTACAATACTACCTCCTACATCAACACAATACTACCTAGCTACACTCCCGCACAGAAGCTACAATACTACCCTCCTACATCAACACACTACTACCTAGCTACACTCCCGCACAGAAGCTACAATACTACCTCCTACATCAACACAATACTACCTAGCTACACTCCCGCACAGAAGCTACAATACTACCTCCTACATCAACACAATACTACCTAGCTACACTCCTGCACAGAAGCTACAATACTACCTCCTACATCAACACAATACTACCTAGCTACACTCCTGCACAGAAGCTACAATACTACCTCCTACATCAACACACTACTACCTAGCTACACTCCTGCACAGAAGCTACAATACTACCTCCTACATCAACACACTACTACCTAGCTACACCCCTGCACAGAAGCTACAATACTACTTCCTACATCAACACAATACTACCTAGCTACACTCCTGCACAGAAGCTACAATACTACCTCCTACATCAACACACTACTACCTAGCTACACTCCTGCACAGAAGCTACAATACTACCTCCTACATCAACACACTACTACCTAGCTACACTCCTGCACAGAAGCTACAATACTACCTCCTACATCAACACACTACTACCTAGCTACACTCCTGCACAGAAGCTACAATACTACCTCCTACATCAACACACTACTACCTAGCTACACTCCTGCACAGAAGCTACAATACTACCTCCTACATCAACACACTACTACCTAGCTACACTCCTGCACAGAAGCTACAATACTACCTCCTACATCAACACACTACTACCTAGCTACACTCCTGCACAGAAGCTACAATACTACCTCCTACATCAACACACTACTACCTAGCTACACCCCTGCACAGAAGCTACAATACTACTTCCTACATCAACACAATACTACCTAGCTACACTCCTGCACAGAAGCTACAATACTACCTCCTACATCAACACACTACTACCTAGCTACACTCCTGCACAGAAGCTACAATACTACCTCCTACATCAACACACTACTACCTAGCTACACTCCTGCACAGAAGCTACAATACTACCTCCTACATCAACACACTACTACCTAGCTACACTCCTGCACAGAAGCTACAATACTACCTCCTACATCAACACACTACTACCTAGCTACACTCCTGCACAGAAGCTACAATACTACCTCCTACATCAACACACTACTACCTAGCTACACTCCTGCACAGAAGCTACAATACTACCTCCTACATCAACACACTACTACCTAGCTACACCCCTGCACAGAAGCTACAATACTACCTCCTACATCAACACACTACTACCTAGCTACACTCCTGCACGCTCTCTCAGATCGGCAAACGAAAGGAGACTAAAAATTCCTTCTTCACGGGGTCTCCGATTCCAATCATGTCTGTTCTCCGTTGTTGTCCCTGGCTGGTGGAACAACCTGCCCTCCTCCACACGACTAGCCGAGACTATCACCACTTTTAAGAAGAAGGTGAAAACCCTCTTATTCCAAAAATATTACAGACAAATTTAACACATACACATGCATACACATTGAACAAACAAATACAAAATGTATAAATACATTATAATTTTTCTTAGTCTAGCACCCAACACTCTCCGAGCATGCTCTTCAATGACAAGTCTAAGCCTTATCAGGGCTCTTAGTTTGTATACTCGATATTCTATAGAAATCGAACGAGAATTGCTGGTGTCTTCCCATTGTAAGTCGCTTTGGATAAAAGCGTCTGCCAAATAAAGTAAAGTAAAGTAAAGTAAGTAAAGTATAAAGCTCTAAATGGTCTCGCCCCTTAGTACCTGAGTGAACTTTTAGTCATTTATGACCACGCCCCCTTCAATCAACAGGGGGTGTCTCGGGCCTTCTGTTAAAGTCCCAGACACTAATTTCACTTCATTTGACACAGTGTCAATTATAAAGTCCATTAACACCATAATGGACATGTAATGTAGACCATGACACTGACTACATCCTGGACTTCTCCAACCCTACAAGTGCAGGACTTACTATTATTTTTTCGTTCTTTCTTTCTTATTGTACAAATCATCACCAGCCCTGCACTGACACCATTTGCAGGCTCACTCTACCCTGGAAGGGGGTCCCTCTCTGTATCACTCCTTCCCAACGTTTCTTCCTTTCGTTTTTCTATCTCCCACAGTTTTTCCTTGTGTGCTGAAGGGTCAAGTGTGATGGGTGTCAACTGTAGGGCTTGTTAAAGCCCATTGAGACATACTGTATGTGATTATGGGCTATACGTATAAGACATAAATGTTGTTGTTTTTGTGTTGAATTCTGAAGTAAAAAATTTAATTTAATCCAAAAAGGCTGTAACATAACAAAATGTGGAAACAAGTGATGCCTTCTGAATACTTACCGGACGCAAATCAGACCACATTTTATGATAATTGAGTTCACAAAACGTTCAAAAGGATTTTTCTTGGCACTGAATAATTAATTGTTTTTCCGAGTTACACAATAAATACTGAGTATACCACAGTGCCATTAAAGAGATGCCCATTCTCACTCAGCAGCTTTTCTTCTGCTTGATCAAAACACGAAGTTTGTGCACCCCTGCTTTTAAATGTCGTGGCACCAACCCCAGAGTATTGAGTATTTGAATGCTGTTCTAAATTATAGAATGCATTAAATAATGATTGGTGTAATTAAATTAGCAAAACAGTTTTTGCTAATTTTTCTTTGTAATCAGAAATATGTGTTGTTAATGTTGTATTATATGTATTTGGTTAATGCAAAGCTTTTCTTTTTTAATTTTATAGAAACAGTACGAAACATCGGGGAAAAAAGTAAGTGATAAAGTTTTTTAAGGTACAGAAAAATGTGTTTTACAGTGATGATGGACATTTGCTTTTAGACTGTTACATAGACACACAGTTTAAAATGAAAGAAACACAGAAAAGTCTAAGCCTGAAGGGTTTCTGTTTTGTATATAATGGAATTTTGTCCCACTGGTTAGAGGGCACAGGGCACAAGAGCATGACTAGAACATCTGATTATTCAACAGTAACAGTACTGAACATAAACTTGATCATATCGACCCAAACTGAACCCGATCCCATGAGGTCATAGTCTTTCAGTTTGTGTTTTTATTTTAGTGTCGTTTTTTTGGTCTGCCATAAATCATTCATACACAAACACAACTTTTAAGAAACTAAAAAAAGAAAGAACTTATTGTGATCTACAAAACCATAATTTATATAAACGTCCCTTTTCCTGATGACAAGGAGGTCTCAATGTTCCATATCCGGCAATTTTCATCATCTCTATTTCATCTTTTAACTGCTTAATCATCTCTATGAGCTCTGATCCATTGTTTCTTGCCACTTTTTGTGATTTTATTTTGCATGTATGGCCGACGGCAGCTCTGACCCACTGGCATCACTCTCTGTTACCTCTTGTTGGGAACATCAGCTTTTACTTCACTTCATTTTTGGTTCTTTTTCCCGTTCTAAACTTTTAAAATAAAGTGAAGTGATTGTCACATGTGATACACAGCAGCACAGCACACGATGCACACAGTGAAATTTGTCCTCTGCATTTAACCATCACCCTGAGTGAGCAGTGGGCAGCAGTGTGTGGGGACGGTGCTTTGCTAAGTGACACCTCAGTGGTACCTTGGCGGATCGGGAATCGATCCGGCAACCTTCTGATTACAGGGCCACTTCCTTAACTGCTAGGCCACCACTGCCACTGCCTAGTTAGTAAGTTAGTAAGCACATCATCTGTCACCGTAGTGTCATCCAGATAACTCTTAATCTGATACTTCACATTGTGGCTGATTGGTCCAGTTTCTTTTGAATTAATTCAAAACTGTTCATCTGATCTCGGTTCCTTTGATGCAGCTAGAAGCCTCTCTTTCAGTTCTATGGTTCCAAACAGAATGAATTTCAACAGACAGTGATACAGATCAGTAGGGCTTGTAGCAAAGCCCTACTGACAGCTCAAGACCTTCCTCTTTAGAGAATATTTAGATTAAATTGTAATTTTCTTGTTGTCGACCTTTGTGTACAGAATCTACAACAGAGTGAATAAAATAGATGTATTCATAGTTGGGGTCCTAGTGAACCGGAATTGATCTCTTCATCGATGGTAACTTAAGCACGTTGTAAGTCGCTCTGGATAAGGGCGTCCGCCAAATGCCTTAAATGTAAATGTAGCAAAGTGAGGTCTATTTTGAAGTGAAGTGATTGTGATACACTGCAGCACAATGAAATGTGTCCCATGCTTTTTGGTGAGCAGTGGGCAGCCATAACAGGCACCCGGGGAGCAGTGTGTGGGGACGGTGCTTTGTTCAGTGGCACCTCACTGGATCAGTATTCGAACCAGCAACCTTCTGATTACGGGGCCGCTTCCTTAACCACTAGGCCACCACTGTCCTGTAATGCGAATGGCTGTTTCTCCATTGAGACTAGATGTGCTCGGTGATCTTAATGTTTTGGCCTTTTATATTAAACTGTTCAGGCCTGGTTCCTTTTTTTGAATGGACATACCCAAAATTAAACAGAGAATCTTTACAACTGCATGGTCTGTTAGTATAATTTTATTATTCTAAATCATAACACTCCTGAAATTACTCCAGAGTGTAGGAATCAGCATATATGTCAACTGGGTCAAAGAAAATGAAGATTGAAGATTGAAGAAAAGAAATGGTGAAATGGTGAGCAAAGGTTTGGCTGTAAAAAAAATCTGGTAACCCATAGAACTAAATCCTAATAAAAAAAAATAATAATACAAAAAAAGGGAAGTGATTGTCACATGTGATACACAGCAGTACAGCACACGGTGCACACAGTGAAATTTGTCCTCTGCATTTAACCCATCACCCTGAGTGAGCAGTGGGCAGCCATGACAGGCACCCGGGGAGCAGTGTGTGGGGACGGTGCTTTGCTCAGTGACACCTTGGGATTCAAACTGGCAACCTTCCGATTACGGGGCCGCTTCCTTAACCGCTAGACCACCACTGCCCCTAATGCTTTCCCTGACCGGGAATCGAACCCAGGCCACGGAAGTGAGAGCACCGAATCCTAACCACTAGACCACCAGGGACCTTCTAATAAACCTGCATTAAACATATTTCTATAAAAGAGAACAGGGAGCATTAGTAGAGAAATTTCCAACCTTTCAATTTGGGCACGTTGGTAACGTTTTGGACAAGATAGGTGCCATTTTAAATTTCCAAACTATAGATCTATTTTTTACTTACTTGTCAAAACCATTACTTGGTGGTTTTGATATGAACATGTAAATTACTTGAATTAACCTGAGAGATGCCATGTTAGTGAATATTTTTATTGCATTCCTCTCAATAACTGTTTTTTATTATTGTTCTTTAACTATTATTATTATATTTGATTATATCCATGCTAAATAAATTGGCTGAACAAGAACAATATTTATTGATTAGAAATAGAAAAATGAAAAATGTAACTATATACAATTCTCTCTCTGCGTGTCATTCCGTACAATCGGCACATAGTCAAGATTCTCCACATTAAAACGACATGTGATATGTATGAATTGGTACGTGTTATGGGTCTCCTTCTTCATTTTCAACAATTACATATACAGTTTCATTTATAGAATGATCAGCATGTGCTGGTCTGGTTTTCAGCTGAGATTTTACTTCCTGCAGCTGCTCCAGCTCAATGCTGCATGCACTTTTCACATTCTTGCAACACAGCTGATTCCTGTTTTGGCACCAATTTACATAAATTAATAACCAACATGTGTGTTGTTCACTTCCTCTAATGCACAACTGCAATCACACACCAGAGATGTTCCAAGTGCAAGTCAAGTCTCAAATGCCTGAAATGAACATTCTGCAGATAACACTGCATTTGTGCATGAATCGCATCTCTTATTATAGACAGTATCAAAATTGATCAGAATGTGCACTTAAGAGGGCTATGAACATGTAAATTATTTGAATTATCCGGAGAGATTCAATGTTAGTGAATATTTTTATTGCATTCCTCGCAATAACATTTTTTTTATTATAGTTCTTTAACTATTATTATTATATTTTACTATATCCATCACAATACACTGTAAAGTTTTATAGAAAGCTATAAAACTGTCAGGATTGCCTGCAGCTGGGCTCCACACCGGAACTCAATCCTGACGCCCCATAAATGCCGGAAGTTTCCGCCCGTTCGGGGTCGCTGGCATTTTCGTGAACTCGCTGCACGAACTTGACCTAGTTTTGTTTCATGCGTTTTGAGTTCTGGCAATCGCCACACGCCTACGGGTTAGTTTCAGTTCTTTATTTAAGTTAAATCGTTTTCGGCCATCGCGCCGCTGTTTATTTGTATTTCGTTATTGTTTGTTATAATAAAACCCCCTTCCCAGCATGTCAAACCTCTGCGCTTCCTTCCCCCGTAAGTCCGTAGTCGTGACAGAATGCCAGAGACCTCCCCAAAAGCGCAGAGGTGGAAAGCAGAGGAGAAGAAACGCCGCGAAGGACGCAGCGCGGCGCGGCGAACGCGGACACCAGGGGAGAGACGCGCCGCCCGTTCTGGTGGAGCGTTTTCTCCCCGAGAAGCCGTGGTACGCGGCGCCGCGTGATGACGTCACCCCCGGGAAACTCCGCGAAACCCGGAAGCGACAACGTCGGCGGGTGAGTGGGCGGAGCGAGGACGTTGGCGTCGGCAGCAGCGAGGAAGTGACGTGGGCAGCGAGCGCAGAAGATGCGACCCCCACGATCTTCGCCATGTCGAGCCAAGAACTCTGCGCTCTGCTGGCAAGGCTCCCCGTGGACTGGGACGACACGGACGACGACGAGAGCACGGAAGACGAGAGTTGGGCTCCGCCCATCGCGCCAGTCTGCGATCGTCGCAAGGTCCGTGGGGACCCACGTCACTTCCAGGGGGGTGAGAAGCGGCAACAACGGCGGCGTTCCTCCAGCGAGGAGGTGGGCAGCCTCCAGCCCGAATGGCCAGAGTTCTGCCCATGGGAGCTTATCGCGCCATGGGTCCGGGATGTCCGCAGGGTGGACGACACTCGTCGTCACCGGTGGGAGGACACGGATGACGAAAGCGATGATGACGTGGATTTTCGGTGGGCGGTCGTTGCCGGGATGGCTCCGCCCAGCGTGCGCGTCCGAGATCATCGCGGCGTCCGTGATGACCCATGTGACTTCCGGGGGTACGAGGTGGACACGGACGACGACCAGGATGACGCCGTTTGGGCAGTCGGTGCCGGGATGGCTCCGCCCATCGCGCCCATCCAGGATCGTCACGAGGTCCGTGGAAACCCACGTCCCTCCCAGCAGTGTGAGGAAAGCTGGTGGAAGAGGGCGACGGGAGGTCGCCAGCCAGCAACTGCGCTGCCGGGACTGCCTCGCAGGGAATCCTCCATTCCTGCTCCAGTCGCCGACCCGCCTTCCCTCTGCCCGGACGTTCCCCAGCGAAATGGCAGCGCAGCACCAGCGCCCACACCTGCTGGAGAAGACGTCCACCCCCCTCCACACCACACACCTACCACCATCTCCAGCGACGTGCCCAGCCCCGTGTGGGACAGCCCAATTGTTCCGGGACCCTTCAGTGGGGCAGCAGACACTGATAAGACCACCACCATCCTATCGTGTCTGCTTGGGTCAGCATGGGGCTGGAGCGCAGCCCTCTGGCAGCAGGGAGAGACAGACAGCAGTTTTCGGGACTTCCAGCAGAGACTGAGGGCGGAGTTTGATCGGCCAGAGCCTGAGCCAGGGATCGAACTCTGCCCCTCCACCACATCCAGCGCCAGTCAGGATCCGGGGCAAGAAGACCAAGCACTGGCGGGCGACGAGAAGGTCGCGCCTCCCGAGATCCTGGCTGTGCCCCCTGAGGAGGTCCCGGAGTGCTCAGAGAGGGAGCCAGACGACCCTCTCTTCTGTCTGTCTCTGTCTGTGTGTGTGTGCGTGGCATATGTGTCCGTATGTCGCCCCCACTTCCCCTCTTTGTGTCCACCAGATGGTGACCCAGCAGCAGAGCCGAACCCCAGGGAGGGAGTTCCCAACCTGACTGCATCGGTCCAAGGCGAGGTGGACGAGCCCCAAGGTACCCCTAAGTCCAGCCGGGGGGGGTGCTCCCCCAAAGAATTTTTTGGGGGGGTGCAGTTCGGGTTGGGGACTCCTCCTGAGGGGAGGGGAGGTGGGGAAGCGATGGAGCTGGGTCCTCCGGTAGCTGGTGAGGAGGGCGGGCCAGGCATGGGCCTGCGTCTGCTTCCAGAGGGGTGGAGCGCCATAGAGCCCCCGGGTAGGCATGAGGACCCAGCTGGGACAGGCAGGAAGAGGGCCTGCTTGTCCCAACGGACGCAGAAGGGGCTAGCCGGATGGTCTGGCAATGCCCCCCCCTTGGCACCAGGGCCGTGCAGCGAGAGGGGCTGCATAGTCCCAGAAGGCACCAGCCTGGGGTGCCTGGAACAGTCGCCGGAGGCTCTGGGACAATCTCCCTGCGCGGTGCAGGGGGTGACACAAGACGTGTCAGAGGGGACATGTGGAGACAGGGCCCACACGTACCCAGATGGATCGGCCCTGATTATTGTGTGCAGGTACGGGAGTCCGGGGCCGCCATGCGGGACCACGCCGGGGAGCCAGGCCGAGGGTCCGGGGCCGCCATGCGGGACCACGCCGGGGAGCCAGGCCGAGGGTCCGGGGCCGCCATGCGGGACCACGCCGGGGAGCCAGGCCGAGGGTCCGGGGCCGCCATGCGGGACCACGCCGGGGAGCCAGGCCGAGGGTCCGGGGCCGCCACGCCTGACCACGCCGGGGAGCCAGCCCGAGGGACCGGGGCCGCCACGCCTGACCACGCCGGGGGCCCAGCCCGAGGGGCCGGGGCCGCCACCCCTGACCACGCCGGGGAGCCAGCCCGAGGCACCGGGGCCGCCACGCCTGACCACGCCGGGGAGCCAGCCCGAGGGACCGGGGCCGCCACGCCTGACCACGCCGGGGAGCCAGCCCGAGGGACCGGGGCCGCCACGCCTGACCACGCCGGGGAGCCAGCCCGAGGGACCGGGGCCGCCACGCCTGACCACGCCGGGGAGCCAGCCCGAGGGACCGGGTCCTCCAAGTGGAGGATACAGCAGGGCAGGAGCCCTGTGGTTGCCGCCGTCCGCCCCGCCGCCTCCACTGATGGTACTGTTGGGGCTCCGAGGACGTAGCCCTTGGAGGGGGGGCTCTGTCAGGATTGCCTGCAGCTGGGCTCCACACCGGAACTCAATCCTGACGCCCCATAAATGCCGGAAGTTTCCGCCCGTTCGGGGTCGCTGGCATTTTCGTGAACTCGCTGCACGAACTTGACCTAGTTTTGTTTCATGCGTTTTGAGTTCTGGCAATCGCCACACGCCTACGGGTTAGTTTCAGTTCTTTATTTAAGTTAAATCGTTTTCGGCCACCGCGCCGCTGTTTATTTGTATTTCTTTATTGTTTGTATTAATAAAACCCCGTTCCCAGCATGTCAAACCTCTGCGCTTCCTTCCCCCGTAAGTCCGTAGTCGTGACAAAAACACATTTTGCTGTCTGCACCGTGTGCTGTGCTGCAGTGTTTCACAATGACAATCACTTCACTTTTCCGCTGGTCAGCATGTTGGAAAACTGAAAAGAATGAACTTATTAAATAAATGTAACAGAGTTTTATGGAATGTGAACAAAGGGGCTGTAGGAATGTACTTTTATCCCCATGGGGTTTGTTGTAGCCGGCATTGTGTAGTCATGTGCTCATGCAAGAGCTGGGGTTGGGGCTCTGAATATTCGTGTTTTTAGCCTTTCGCTTAGTTACATGAATAAGTTATGACTCTGAAGTCACAACATCCAAGTCCCGAGTCAAGTCACAAGTCAATGTTTGTGTGACTTAAGTGCGACTCAAGTCCCCATCTCACACACAAACACTATCCCAACATTAACACGGAAATTTTCGCATACTCAGGCTGTGTTCAGTCTAATCCAGCCATGAGCTAAAAGTAAACTCTGCACAAAACACTTTTACACAAAACTAAGTATCTGGCACACATTCTATCACTATTCACTAATGCTATACAGCACATTTCTATCACACGCTAATTCTACTTTCCACACAGTACATTTTACATACAATACATTCACATAACACCAGAACATGACTTTCTTTTTCACTATTCTCATCAGTTATGTATTTTGTGTTTCCGTAAGTCATAAAGTGCACATTTATGAAGCCAATTGAAGACACCCAAAATGTCAAAAAAGGCATAAGGAATAAATGGCACTGGGCATGGATAGAGAAGGGGTGGGTTTTGACAAAAAACCCTTTGAAAGCTGGTGCCAAAACTCCAATAACCAGAAGCTTGTGCAGAAGGAAGCTGCTCTATGGAACCAGCGGAAAAAAGTTCTGTCACAGCACAAACTAGACCCCAGTCATGAAGCAGCAGGGCAAGCAATGTAACACCCCTCATGTTAGAGCTGTAAATCTTGCTGTGTTCGGGCTCAGTTTCTATCATGGAGTTTGTGCAGGGGTCGGGTCGGGTCGGATTGGGTCAGCAAACACGAACTTCCGGTCTGTAGTACCTATTCTTTCCATTTGAGTCGCTGCTTGTAAATTTGGTTCTATGGTTGGTAAAAGTGTTTCACATGTTGTAAATTTGTTTTATTAAATGAACTTTTTAGACCCGACTACAGCTCTACCTCTACAGCCACGGCAGATCTTCCACTCATCACTTTATGTAAGAAGTTAGCAAAGGACAAGGTCGCATGTGAGCTGTCATGTTAAACACAGTTTCTCATCAGAGTATAAAGCACCCCCACCCCTCACGGGCATGGAAAAAAGGACCCCAAAATGATCAGGGATATCCACGTAGTCACGCGACCTCAACTTGCATTGTGATATTCTTTAGTTGAGTTATACTCCACAATGGAACTTTGTCGGAACAGAACATTAACAGTAAGGACTCTGTATTCATGTTGGAACACATGGAGTCATTCAACTGGGCGTAGTAAGCTTGAAATACCGGAAGTTGATAAATGGCGAGTAAGATGGAAATCTCAGCATCTGCATGAGTTTTTCCTCCAAATCTACTTCAACCTGTTACCTGACTGTGCTTCTTCAGTTCTAACAGTGTGAAGGGTGGCACAGCAGTGACTGAACCTGATTTACATTTACAGCATTTACCAGATGCTCTTATCAAGAGCGACTTACAATCAGTACTTACAGGGACAGTCTCCCACCTGGAGACACTCAGGGTTAAGTGTCCTGCTCAGGGACAAGATGGTAGTAAGTGGGATTTGAACCTGGGTCTTCTGGTTCATAGGCGAGTGTGTTACCCACTAGGCTTCTACCACCATATGATCTTGCAGGGTGGGGCTTTCAGAAGCTCTGCTGCTACGGTGATGTCCGCGGGAGAAGAAGAGTCCCTCACTGTTAACAGTTTCTTATCAAGCACCTCATCATAAGCATTTAATGGCATAACATCACTACACAGTGTCAGGGTTACGTGCTGCTTTTTAATATCTGGTGTTTTTTTTTCCAGTTGTTTACCTCTTGGCATATCATGTGCTGTTCATCATGTTTGCGTGGACATACTGGCAAACTATGTTCACCAAACCCATGAATCCACTGAAGGAGGTGAGTTCCTCGTTTCATATTGCAGATGATTCCAGTGTGATGTGGCGTGGTCTTAAAATGCCTTTAGTCCTGAGGCTCACAGAATCGTTGATCTTGAGACGGAGTAAGGAGTTGCTCTGTTAGGAAATAGGAACAGAACATTGTAATCAAGGCTACCTGTCGGTCTAAATATACATTTTATATCTTGTCTGCTCAACAGTTTCACCTGTCCTACTCTGACAAACAGCTGCTTGACAGCGAAGACCGATTGGAGTCCCAGCAAGAGATTCTGAGGAGGATTGTGAAAGACCTGCCTGTGTTTACACGTACAGTGTCTGGAGGTATACGGTCTTCACAATAAAAGGGATGTTCAGTATATTTGGACTACAGTCCACATGTAATTGAATCTGTTCAAGCAGGAGTTGTATATGATGGTTGTAAGGGGGGAATCCACTTTCCCAGGAGAGCTGAGTTTAGTGGACCATGCACCACAAATGAACCATAACTAGTTCAAATAGTTAACCAACAATAAATAAATCAAACAAGGAGAACAAGTAGGTGAACACTTTACCAAAAACAGGCAAAATTATTATTCACTGTATGACCAATACTCAATAAT
The DNA here is from genome assembly GCF_900700375.1 of Denticeps clupeoides. Taxonomy (NCBI): domain Eukaryota; kingdom Metazoa; phylum Chordata; class Actinopteri; order Clupeiformes; family Denticipitidae; genus Denticeps; species Denticeps clupeoides. The sequence continues at coordinate 19,163,634 of NC_041724.1, read as the reverse complement.
TCAACTCAATAAAGTAGTTCATAACAATGACATCCTTACACGTTCATTATTCACTCACAGAGCAACGTTTCTGTATACATCGTTTCATATTACAAAATCCATTTAAAACCATCACCGGCCCTGCATCAGATGATGTTGGCCTACAAAGTCAAACATGAGGTTTCACCATCCTACATCCTGTTCTTGTGTTACGTTGCTTCTGCCTGCCAAGGACCGTTCATGCCCCTGCTTTTTTCTCTCTTTGACTCCATTCTGCATACTTTTGTTTTACTGATACCTCTGACTACGGCTTGGTGCTGTATGGTCTCAAGTGGATTTGGATGGCGTGGAATGGACTGAGTTGTCCCCCACTGAACGGAAATATGTTACAGTTGAAAAGGAAGCCCTTGCTTGTGTGCGGGCGATCGAGAAATGGTGTACATACTTGTGGGCTCATCGTTTTACCTTGCGGACAGACCACCAAGTCCTCACAACTCTCCCTTCAACAAAGGGTGTTGGACATGCTGATTTGCACATTACAAGATGATCTGGGGCAGTGGTGACATAGTGTGGGCCACTGGTGGCCTAGCGCTGTAGGAAGCGGCCCCGTAATCAGAAGATTGCAGGTTTGAATCCCGATCCGCCGAGGTGCCACTGAGCAAAGCACCGTCCCCACACACTGCTCACCGGGCGCCTGTCATGGTGCCCACTGCTCACTCAGGGTGATGGGTTAAATACAGAGGACATATTTCACTGTGTGCACCATGTGCTGTGCTGCTGTGTATCACAAGTGACAATCACTTCAGCATCTACACCTAGTGATGACATCCACACAGAGGTTGTTGCACTACTTTCTTCTGTTTCGGTTTGTCCAGAACATTCTCAAGCTTCGGTTACAGCTACCATGCAGCTGGCATCCTTCATCAAAGAATCTTGATTCTGATCTGCTGCCGTACTACAGACTGCACCTCCAGCTTGCTGTCCAAGATGATCTAGTCTTTCATGGCTCATGTCAAGTTGTGCCTCTTGCTCTGTGTTCCAAGCTAGTGTCCCTAGCGCATAATGGTTATGGTGAGGACCTGTACTGGTGGCTGAAAATGGATTATCTGGTCCACCTTCTCCATGTGGCAGCTGAATGATAAATCAGCTCAGACAGCTCAGGTTCAGGTAAAAACCCCACTGCATGTTCCCAAACGTTCTAACATTCTTTACACATTCACAAAAAGCTACGTGATGGAACACACATCCTGAGTAATGGAATGCTACTCACCTCGCAGACAGTGCTCCTCCACCAGCATCCCGACCTACAAGGCAAATACACCAGCCATGTTGGCTGAAGTGAAGCACATACTACATACATCTACGAACTACGAACTACGAACTACGTACAGCTACTGAGGGTTAGATGTCGTTCACTTCTGAAAACATGAGGATTGTTCTTGGTGCATAAATGGCTTTCTTTTTCTACAAAGGGGGAATGTTGTGTTCAGTGGGTACGTACTATACTTTACCGGAAGTATGTGTGTTATGACATGGAATTGGTTCTGGAGTAGGAGGCTAGCGCGAGTGGCAGATTCCGTGCTTCTGGTACCGTGTTGCATGTGTTTCACTGTTATTTGCCACCTAATTACACCACAACAGTAAGGGCTCTGTGCCAAATGCCACAAATGTAAATGTGGTTTTAAAGATACATTGATATTTGTGTTCAAATACCACACCTGCAGATTGAGATTTTTAGTACAAGTTCAGGGTCTGTAGGATTCAGGTCATGAGATTTATTAGTCACCCTGCATGTCTGCTTTGGTTATTCAAATATATGTCAACAGTGGAGCAGAATTCAAAATAATAGTTTGCAATGAATGAAATCTAGTGATTATTAAAATCATGAATGATCAAACTTCTGCTCAAGGTTGACAAGCACCATAAGTGTATGGTGGGAAAGTTTGACCAGGAAAGTCAATATATAACGTATAATAGTGCATTTATTTACAACCACACGGACATACAACTCAGAGTCTGATCGCCTTTGGAAGATAATTCCTGGATGTAGGCCTTGACCCTGGATTTACATTCCTCTTGGTGTCTCAACTAGACATGAGACTACAGAATTACCCCAAAATATGAGACATCTTAGCAAATATGCATATCAGCATCAGATTTTAGGCCACATTCATTTAATTACACGGGTATTTTGAGCTATTCCTCCTGCAGAACAGTTGCTAGGGCATGATGCCATGCTGGTTGTGGAGAACTTATTGCTCCTCAAACCCCCCCACAGTGGCTGATCTTCATGTTCATCAGAACACTCTGTTGCCCGTCTTGCAGACTCAGGTACAATATTTGGTCTCATGGTCCCACACAATTGTATTCCTTTACAGCACAAGTCCATTTCTTTTTTTGCAGTGAGTTGGTTGGCTGTTGTTTGATGCGTTTCAGATACCCAGCCATCCCACAGCACTTGCATTCACCACTTTCACTTTCACTTCTGGACTCAATCCCCCCAGAATCTTGCACAATTTTCACTTTACTCCTTTTCACACCCTACCTGTTACATATATTTTATGTTAAAAACATAAAAGTGTAATATTTGGTTATGTTTGCAATATTTGCATATTGGATCATTGTATACTTGCAACATTTGCAATACTGTGGTCTATAACAGTCGCTAAAGCATTTCACTCCATATCATACCGTGTATGACCGTGTATGTGACAAATAAAATTTGAATTTGAATTTGAATTTGAGGACTGGCCTCTAGGTCTATATACTGCACTCTATATGTACAGTTATTTACTGAATATGATATTTACATGCATAAAAAAAAAAAGTGAAGTGATTGTCACATGTGATACACATATTCATATATTGCACAATGTAACACATTCTATCAAATGAATTGGAAGTCACAGTAACTTATTCACATGAAAAAAAGTTTGGCAGTTTGAGACTTTTATGTGTTTCTGAATAAATAAAATCTTAGCTAATATAATGTCAGCATTAATTCAAAGGGTGAGTGTTATCATAAAGTTTCATTCACAGTTGAGATTGATTGTGGTTTATGGAGGAAGACAGTATGAATGAGGATGACATTGCTAATTTACCCCAGCGGTAGCTGTGATGGACTGGAGGCAGGACATTGTACTTTTCTCTTATACAGACACATAAAACAGATTCATAAAAAAAAATGATTAATGATTAGAAGGTAATACACATGGGTCATTTCTTGATTTCACAGCTATTCGCTTTTGCAATCACTGCCTTTTGGTGAAGCCAGATCGATGCCACCATTGCTCAGTTTGTGATAAGTAGGAACCTCTTCATGATCAATCCATAAATTAGTTACATGTCTGTTCTGAGTTTAATGAAAGAACATATTCTTCTTCACAGATGTATCTTAAAGATGGATCACCATTGCCCATGGTATATATTTTAGCAGTTGTATTTACTTTTATTTTAGAACTGCAAAATGTCAAGATGACATTCTGAACTCTTGTTTATTTCCTGCTTGTTCACAGGGTCAATAATTGTGTGGGCTTCTCCAACTACAAGTTTTTCATGCTATTTCTAGTATATTCTCTACTCTACTGTCTGTTCATCACTGCTACTGACCTGCAGTACTTCATTCAAGTTTGGACCGTAAGTGAAAACTTTATTAATAATTAAGCCATTATTCATATCAAGTCACAACTTACCAATGTGGGTAACGTTGGTTGTCAAACTGGAGAATCTATTCTTTAAATTGAACTCATGCCTGCCCCCAGACAGCCAGACTTCACATTTGACCCTGAACACAACAATTGTGACCGAATTTCAGTTGCACAAAAAATAAAGTGGGTATACAGTGGGTACGGAAAGTATTCAGACCCCCTTAAATTTTCCACTCTTTGTTATGTTGCAGCCATTTGCTAAAATCATCATTTTAAAAAGTAAATTTTTTCCATATTAATGTACACACAGTTGTTGACAATTGTTGACTGCTCATCACCTGTCCAATACAGTCCCAACAGTGAAGCATGGTGGTGGCAGCATCATGCTGTGTTGCTGTTGTGATTTGTGTGAAGGAGTGACTGTTCTTGAATGGCCCCACCTAAAAAATGGCTGCCAGGAGGAATGGCAGAGGATCCCTAAATTCCTTTTTAGGATTCCCACAAAGACCCATGGCTGTATTAGATCAAAGGGGCTCTTCTACTAAATATCAAAGGGTCTGAATACTTAGGACAATGTGGTATTTCAGTTTTTCTTGGTTAATAAATCTGCAAAATATCAATGTAACTGTGTTACAATTCTGTCAATATGGGGTAATGTGTGTACATTAATGAATACTTTCTGTACCCACTGTATGTTAGTTATTTGTGGCTGTTCATTTTCCACGTTGTAATGTGTTGTGGAAAATAAATGATTTCATTACTCTCAGATTCTGATACAGAATTTATTGAGGGTTATCTATAAATTGAGGGTTATCAATTTATTGAGGGTTATGTCGTTCGACCAAGCCACCGCAAAATGTACAGAGTCTCTTTATACTGTTGTCTCCACCCAGCAGGATGAAGTGAAGCTACTGATAACATGTTTTCTTCTAGTCACACTGTAGAAACAAGAGGAGCATTCAGATATGACACCTTTAAGCTGATCATAAGACGTCGAACCGCCTTCAGCCTGCGGCCACATCCCATGATCGAAACTGTCATGGACAGAATGTACAGAAAATAAGAACACGTGCTTCTATTTAAACTATCCAGAGAACATTAGAACAAGTTTCCATCACATAATGAATGGAGAGAAAAAATGTAACTGTGTACACTGATCAACCTCAACATTATAACATGAGGTCTTATACTGAGCCTATGAGGGTTTGTGGGAGAAAGCAGCATGTGACCCAGCAGCTTCACCCTACGAATTATTTTCATTATCGCAATTATCAGCTTTCTAGAGAACACTGGTGCTACTCTACACTGCAGCACAGCACACGGTGACACAATGAAATGTGTTCTCTGCTTCTAACCCATCACGCCAGTGAGCAGTGTGTGGGGACGGTGCTTTGATCAAGGGGACCTCAGTGGCACCTTGCTGGTTTGGGATTCGGGACCTGCTAGGCCAACCATCGCCCCATATAGAATATGGGCAGCACTTGTCATTTCAAGTGCTGATTTCAGACATATAACTTGAACAAAGTGTGTAGAGGCAGCACTGGAGCTGCTGAGGAGACAGAACATCAGGATTCCCACATGATACAGGCAGCCACACACACTTGTGAATCCATGCTGTGTGTGTCAGGAATATGACACGTCAGTCATGTTCTGAAGGTGCTTGTTCAAACTGACATTTGTCCATGTAACACTATGACTACAGCTAAGCCAGCTTAATCGCTGACCAAAATGTAAATGTTGTGTATAATCATTAACTGACAAGATTGACTGTGATTTTGGAAAGAAAATGTTTGGCGGTGTACTGATGGTTCACTTTGGTTTATGCCAGACTATCTATGATGGCTTTGATGAAGTTTGAATCTGTCACTTGTGTTTGTGATTGTTTTTGACAGAATGGCCTACCAGACACCCAGGCTAAGTTCCACATTATGTTTCTGTTGTTTGCTGCCTCGATGTTCTCAGTTAGTCTGGCGTCACTCTTTTCCTACCACTGCTGGTTAGTCTGCAAGAACAGATCAACTCTTGGTGAGCAAAATGATGTGCATTTGCATTTGTAATTGAAATCAGGCATCATCATTGTTTCAGGAGACTAAACAGTAAAATTTCCTCCAATTTTACTCTCACTACTTGTGTACAGTTGCAAGAAAAAGTATGTCAATTTCATAAATTCTTGCATTCATTTGTCATAAAATGTGATCTAAGTGGGGGTACTCACAAATAGAGCACCCCTATAACAATTACAGCAGAGAGAAACCCATAAACATCTTTTTCTTGTCACTGCCTGTCTTATTTGTAGAGGCTTTCCGAGCTCCTGCGTTTCGTCATGGCACAGACAAGAATGGATTCAGCCTGGGCTTGAGCAAGAATTTTCGGCAAGTCTTTGGCGACGAGAAGAAATATTGGCCTCTACCTGTATTTTCAAGGTAATCCAAAAAGCTCGGATATGAACAGTCAATACTCTTGTGTACTGTAGATTTATGAAAATCTCATCCTTTGTAATATGGGTTTGTGTGCAGTTTGGGGGATGGCTGTTCATTCCCCACCTGCCTTGTGAATCAGGATCCTGAACAGCCTTCAGCTCCCTCTGGACATCCCTGTGTCAAAACGTCCGTAAGACTTTTGGACTTTTCAATAGAAGTAGTCACAGACCAGAACCAAATTGCATTGTTATACGGCATATAGAAATGAATCCAAGCCTTCAATGCAACCAGGTCATATCTACATAATTTGCATGTGTGTGCTTTTGTGTAACCAGCGGTGGGACGTTGCACCAGTTCACTAGCAGATCATTGCAAAAGTCTCAGAGTCGGCTGCTGAACAGTGAAGGGTTATGGAGAGTGGTCCCTGAAGATGAAGACAAGACAGGTTGGGTGCTTGTGCACTGCACTCCTTTACATGTCAGCCTGAGCGAGTGTAGAGTGTGTGAGTCGGCATTATGGGTAGTTGCCTAGAGGGTTAGACCACAAAATCACAGGCTTAAACCCCACTTACTACCATCGTGTCCCTGAGCAAGACACTTAACCCTGAGTGTCTCCAGGGGGGGACTGTCCCTGTAACTACTGATTGTAAGTCGCTCTGGATAAGGGCGTCTGGTAAATGCCGTGAATGAGTTTGGCATGTTGTACACAGATGAATCACGTACTTCTCTGTAGAAGTGTAGTGATGTGAACTAACCACAGTTAGCTGCCATTCAGATGGAGGACACCTGGTAGTTTCACTCTGAGGCATCTCGTACATTATTACGTTGCTTGCCATCACAATCGGGCTGCTAAGGAACAGCTAGATTGGAAATGACCTACACTACCCTGCCGGGGAGAACGGCGTTTGTTACGCTGATTTATTATAGGAACGGATATGGGTGTGTAGATGCCGATGACGGGACGAAGGTTTCATCACCCAGACAAGAGTAAAAAGAGGAGATCCGGTCACCCTAACTTTGCGGCACTATGCTAACTCTGCACTTATCAACTTAAAGTCAACATATGCAAATTCTTCAACTCTAAATATCGTAAACAACTGTTTACTCACCCCAAGAGGCTTCAGACTTTTGAATTAAATTTAATAATTTGCGGTTGAGAAAGTTGTCAACCGTACTGTGATGGTGTGCATAATTGGCTGGAAAGGCACCATGCTGTAATATATACGCGTGTCTTACAGAAACATATGTGCTCTGGAAAATAGGGCAAGAAGCAAAGCACAGCAGCATGGTCTTTTCTGTATTCGTCTACTTTCTTTTTTCAACACACTGTCGCCACCTATTGTTGGATGTACAGAACTACATCTCCCCCCTTGCTGAAGGATACACTCTCAGAAGGCATGCAGGAAGGCTTGCTGGAAGTGAAGTGTACGATCTATGCACTTCAAATGATTAATATGTGCATAACTTGCAACATAGCAACCACGAAAAGACATATTGAAAAGGATTTTAACAAAATAGCATAAAACAGTTCCCCAGACACAGACACAAATGAACATTTCATGAACAGTAAATGCGTAAAACAGTACTACAGGACAGTAATGGACTCGCAATAAATAACATTTGTGCAAGATAGGGTTAGCAGGGATGAGCTTTTGGAACATGATGAGGCCATAAGATGCACAACCTGTCTCCCCTTTTGAAAGCTGGAGGACTTGCTCTGTGCCTGCAGTTGACCTAGATCTTCTGTTTTAGGACTACATGCCGATGAAGAGCAGTATTGTCTGCAGGTGGTTTTTCTACCACCTTTCTACCGTGCAACAACTCAAGAGAGGACTGGTGTTGCAGAAAAGCAGACTGGATAGACTGTCCCAGGATATGATGAAAGCGTTCAACCGCACTATTAGCAGCAAGGTATGTACAGTACAGGCCAAAAGTTTGGACACCTTCTTATTCAACGTGTATGTACTTAACAAAAAGTCACCGGACCTGAACCCAATCGTTTTCAGTTATTTCACCTTTTTTGTTAAGTACGTAACTCTACATGTGTTCATTCATAATTTTGATGCATTCAGTGAGAATCTACCAACGTAAATGGTCATAAAAATAAAGAAAATACGTTGAATAAGAAGGTGTCCAAACTTTTGGCCTGTACTGTACATAAGGATACAGGGACAGGGGACTGTCACTGTAACTACTGATTGTAAGTCGCTCTGGATAAGGGCATCTGGTAAATGCTTAACTATACTGCATCTGTAGCAGCAACGTTTTTCCGGAACCTGGTGCTCCATGTAACATTTAAACAACGTTACATACTGACATAACAGGACACAGTCAGTGCAAGAATAACATTTAACAAAAAAACATGTAGAAAACAAGACAGACACACAGCGCTAAACTAATGAAACGAATAATAAATGTGCAAAATAAAATAGTGCAAATACTGCTGTGCAAAATGGAACTGTTTATTAATAGGTAACATAGCATATAGACAATATTACTCAATAAAACAGAGGTAGTGTGCGTGCGTGCGTGCGTGTGTGCGTGTGTGTGTGCGTGTGTGTGTGCTTGCGTGTGTGTGCGTGTCAGTCCAGAGTGGAAAGTCCCTGAGTGTTCAGGTGTCTGATGGTCTGTGGGATGAAGCTGTTGCAGAGTCTGGCAGTGATGACCAGAATGCTTCGGTACCTTTTTCCAGATGGTAGGAGGCTGAAGAGTGCAGAGGTGTGTAGAGTCCTTCACAATGCTGGAGGCTTTCCGGATACATGTTAGGTAAATGTCCATTATTGAGGGAAGAGAGACTTCTCAGCTGTCCTCATTATCCCCTATAGGTTCTTGCCATCGAATGCAGTGCAGTTCCCATGGGTGGTGGGAGATGGGCTTTCCTCAGCCTTTGTAGGAAGTAGAGACGTTTCTGGGCTTTCTTGGATGTCGAGCTGGTGGTTGGAGCCTTGGAGAGGTTCTCCTCTAAAAGAACAGGAGCATCTGTCGATGTTCAGTGGAGAGTGGTTGTCTCTTCGTTGCCTTCTGAAGTCAATAATCATCTCTGATGAGTTGCTGAGTATTTTCAAATGGCAGCTTTACACCTTCCTTTTTAGAGAATACTTGTAACATTCTTATAGTCTGACTTTTGCCAAGTGCCATAAATGTACGTGTAAATATGCTCCCATTAAGAAAACATCATAGAAGACCCATCACTGTCGAGCATCTAGAATCCAGTATCAGAAAATAATGGGAAAACATTCCTCACCATAAATCCCAGTAGCTGGTGTCCTCAGTTGCTAGATATTTATGGACTGTTGTTAAAAGAAAAAGTGGTTATCCCAATGCTTTGAATTACTAAATTCAACATGAATTTAGTAATTCTATGTTTAATATCCTAAATAAAATGAAAAAAATGATCTAGTTTACACATCATCCAATTTTTGGAACTGTGGTTATATTACAGGAAATACTAAAAAGGGAAAGTGAAGAACAATTTCAGCAGGAAAAAATGTGCTTCACATTCCTAAACTAGAGTGAGAATCTTCAGGTTATGCTGTAGAAAAATTGCAAGTATAGGCTATGCAGTGGTATTCATTTCAGATGGTTCCATGTGCTTTTCTATATATATATATGTACATTGTTTGTGTTTTTACATTGGTCATTTCTTGAAATAATTTGAATGTCTGCTGTATAATGTCATAGCAACTATTTCCTAGGGATTAAAGATTGCATCTTTGCCTGTCAATGTACAGTCGTGGCCAAAAGTTTTGAGAATGACACAAATACTGGTTTTCACAAAGTTTGCTGCTTCAGTTTGTATCATGGCAATTTGCATAAACTCCAGAATGTTATGAAGAGTAATCAGATGAATTGCAAAGTCCCTCTTTGCCATGAAAATTAACTTCTTTGAACTTCACATGAACCCATTTCCACTGCATTCCAGCCCTGCCACAAAAGGACCTGCTAAGATCATTTCAGTGATCCTCACATTAACACAAGTGAGAGTATTGAGGAGCACAAGGCTGGAGATCATTCTGTCATACTGTTGGTTAGAATAGCTGTCTGGATGCAATAAAATTAGAGTGATTCTTGAAATGATTGTTCTTCATCTGTTGACCATGGTTACCTGCAGGTCGCCATCAGTCAGGATTTGGGCCGGAAGTTGATTGACAGCATGCCAGGGTGAATTGTAGAGGTTTTGAAAAAAAGGCCAACACTGCAAATATTGATTCTTTGCATAAAGTTGATTTAATTGTCAATAAAAGCCTTTGAAAGTTATAAAATGTGTGTAATTGTGTAAATGTGTGTAATCAATACCTCGTAGAAACAACTGACAAAAAAGCAGCAAAACTGAAAACCATTATTTGTGTCATTCTGAAAACTTTTGGCCACGACTGTATAGCAGCCCAGGCAGTTCCTTTTATTCCGGTGAAATGACCGGCAGCAGGTAGAAGCTGATTCACTATTCCTGTTTGTTTCAGGTACCTCTAATCCTGCTGTGGTTGTAGAAAATGAATCTTGAAAAAAAATACAGACAGGATTAGGTTTGTCACAAAGACATGCTTCTACATATTCTAAAATATTGATTACATGAAATATTGTTTACATGAAAGATTTTGTGATCCCGTTTGCGCAGAATTGACCCGACTTTCTCTGTCTGTGAGAGGGGGCTGCTGTCTGTGTCCACATGGAATGAAGCCTGGACATCAGCTCAGGGTTGAAATGGCCAAAGAACCAAGAAGCACATTTATATTCAAGTAAAAAGCAGCTAAATATGGGTGCTTTGGGTCTTAATGCGTAATATCTGTATTAAAATGGAGCTGAGAACCCTATTACTGGGGTACGTGGTCCTAACTACACCCTAATTTGAATAGTTCATTGTTTCTTCCTTAAAGGGCTGTATCTGGAGTGTATGCAGTAAATGGGCAGGGAAATAAGACAGAAAAATTGATCGTTATTGTAAAAGTTGCGTCTGATATTCTAAAGTGTGGTCATTTTTTATACAAATATTTTGCTATGTATGTAAATATGCTTAATGAAATTTTCCACAGGGCCATTTCCACAGATCAACATTAGACTGAGTGTCTTGCATTCAGACATACAGTGCTGTGAAAAAGTATTTGCCCCCTTCCTTATTTATTTTTTGTTGCATGTTTGCCACAAATTACGGATTAAACAGATTTAAATAATAACAAGTAAGAACAAAACACAGTTTCTT